>NC_134839.1:100292516-100595546 GCF_965363235.1 Mytilus galloprovincialis
GAACGGGAGTGGATCGTAACCCTTGGCTAGCGAAGATGTGTCAAATTGTGATTTAATGATCGATTGCTTAATTGAATACGTCTTACCAGATCGAATATAGAAAAATTAACAAATGCAGTATGCCAACAGTTAATATCCAGAAAGACCAATGTACAAAGTCAAATCGATGTGAACAATTGCAAGTGATCAGCAATGAGCGTAACACATACGTACAGCAATGGTACATGTAAAACAAAATGAGAAACTATTTGAATGAAACAAACCAACGACCAGATGAACACTACAACTCTGTGCGATTAACACATCTATTAGCAATATCTATGAGCGTCCAAACACCACCGAACCTCAGGGTGTAACAACACAACAGTAATACAAAGGGTAAAGTAAATTGAAAAGAGCTAAACTCATCAGATCGATAAATGCCACAAGACCAATTTACAAAAAGACAAAAGACACTACATGCTGATATAATAGTACTTACAGTTATTGTAAACTATAAAAAAAATTCAAAAACTAAATATTCCACATTTCATCCCAGACGAAACTATTGTATCCATTGTAAATTTGGTCTCTTTGAAAGAAAGTTATAGTTGCAAGGTTTCCAATATTATCATTACTAATATAACTATTAATTGATAAAGGCACAACTAGCATACCGCTGTTCAATAGCCATCAATCGATGAAGCATATACAAATCCTTGCACAAACCAAGACCGATTGAAACACTTCAACTATAAGAGGAAAACAACGTAACAACAGAAACACTGAAGTGCGACAAAAACAAACGCCAACATACACAGAAATGGACTATTTGATAACAGCTGACATATTCCAGACTTGGAACAGAACATTTGAAGAAAACATGGTGGGTTGAACCTGGTTTTCTGGCTAGCCAAACCTCCTGCTTATATGGCAATGTTATAAAAATACTGCTAAAATGAAATCATTACATGTCATTTTACAGTACAAATTAACACAAAAACACCCAGGATTTTGTTTGAATCAAAGATTTGTTTGCAAAGTAGGATTTATTCATCTCGAAGACAAGATATTTATATTAACATTGGTTTTCCTTTTTATGAAAGAAAGAAAGACCAGCTCTTTCAATTTTCTGTAAAGTGAAGAAAAGATAAAGTTTAATAATTGAAAGCTAAGTGAGTCTTACTTTGATTGTATGTTCATTAAAAGATCTTTGGATTTTTTAAGTAATCACATCTGCGATTCACGCCATCTCTAGAATAGGTAGTTTCAAACTTTTCTGATTGGGTTCCATTTATACGGTATATTCCCCAGAGCTACATATTAAAGAAACATCAGACAAGGCTTCCTCTGCCTCATTTTTAGACTCATAACTCGAATTTGACAAACACGGTCATCTCAGTACCCGTATCTAGAACAAACGAGACGATTTTAATTTGAAATTATCAATTTCCTCCCACCTAAATAGCAATGTACCAACTTCACCTGCATATGGGATATATATACTACCCAACTACTTCGCTATTCAAAAGCCTGTAACTGCTATTTAGACTTTGTGAAACGTCACCAGTGTCTAAGTATAAAGTTGATGAGACAGGGGTATGTCAAAGAACGGCTCGTCCTTTTTCTAAAAAATAGTTCATCGGAAGGTACCAAGACGTTGTTGATAAATATTTTGTATCAACTTCACAAATAATACACGATGGTTTTGAAGTATAGATTCTGGGTACTGACGTTGTTTATCTTTTAAAAAATTGTTATAGTATTCATTTATTTGTCTTTATCAATATTACGTCTACTGTTAACCTGTTTTTGGTGATATCCATTTGACGCGGCTCTGTACTTATACATCCTGCCATATTGTTATTGTGCTATGGTAATTTTTTGTATTCTTTTTTTCATTTTTGCATATGTGCTTTGTGTATATACCTTTTTTTGTTTCTTTGTTACATATGACGTGGCTCTGTACTTATACATCCAGTCATTGTGTTATTGTGCTATTGTTTATGCTGTGGTAAATTCTTGTATTCTTGTTTTTCATTTTTACTTGTGTACTTTGTGTATATGCCTTTTAGTGTTTCTTTTTTAATATATTTTTTTTATAGTGAATAAGATTATAACACAATGTTGACTGCAGCATCCCAATTTTTGACCATTTTTACCTATTATGTCTGTTTGATTTGTTCACCGTGGTTAATTCATACTTTTTGTTGTGTTGTGTTGAATTTTTTTTCCATTTGTTTATATTTTTGTCCTTTATGTTTCATTTAACCCTTTAGTTTTACAAGCTTTTATAAGCTATTTGATGTTGATAAACGTTGTCTTACTGATATCATTTTCGGTAATGTGAATTGGGCTACATCCTTTCCATGACATAAGCAATAACTAATTAAGGTTTCTTATACTATATAATAACCATATATCACGAAGAGTACACTGTGCTCACGTAAAGTTGAATGCAATAACCGTTCATTTTTATTTTTCTGGTCTACTAGCCTCTTTAAACCGGTAATCTTTTGATATAATTGTAAAAATTATATTCATTAGTGAATCTTGTTTTACATAACGAAGCAGTTCATTGTATCAGATTTCTAGATTTCTGACAGATCGCGTGCAGAGATGATCGTATAACTCTATAGTATAAAGATTGACCCTACATTAGGACAAAGAGACGCAAAGTTCGTGTAAATACATTGGCATTAATGTACAACACGAAGGTACACAAACCTGATGAATCTGACTCAGAATTTAAGTTTTATCTCCATTTTTCCCCTATCAAAACTATTCGTAGGTTTAACATATGGTTGTACCTGTTATGGAGTTAAAGAAGAATTTTTATGCTAATGTCTTTCCAAGTTCATCTTTAATGACAAAGAAACCACTCATATCAAGTGATATTGATATCACTAACCATCTAAATGATAATGAAAACACTCATATCTGGTCCTTTTTTTAAAATTATTTATCATCCTGAATGATGATGAAAACACTCATATCTAGTCTTTTTTTATTCATCGTCCTGAATGATGATGAAAACACTCATATCTAGTCTTTTTTTATTCATCGTCCTGAATGATGATGAAAACACTCATATCTAGTCGTTTTTTTTATTCATCGTCCTGAATGATGATGAAACCACTGGCATTGACTACCTAAATGATTATGAAATTACATATCTCTTGTCTTTTCAATGTCATTAACTATCTAAATGATGATAACACTGCTCATGTCTTGTCCTCTTTTATCACTCACAATATGAAATCATGATGAAACCATTCATATCTTGTCTTTTTTTTTAATCATTAATTCACCACTCTAAATGATGACGAAACCACTCATATCTTTTTTTTTTATTATTATTCACCATCCTAAATGATGATGAAACTACTAATCTCATGTCTTTTTGATGTCATTTACTATCTAAATGAAGACGAAACCACTCATATCTTGTCGTTTTTACCATTCACCACCTAAATAATGGCTAAACCACTCATATCTTGTCATATTGATATTTTTCAACATCCTGAATGATGATGAAACTACTAATCTCGTATCTTTCTAATGTCATTAACGATTTCATATCTTGGCATGTTTTTTTTTTCATTCACCATCCGGTGAAACCACTCATCTTGTCGTTTTTGTATCAATCTCCATCCTAAATGATGATGAAACCATTCATATCTTGTCGTTTTTATCATTCACCACCTAAATTATGGCTAAACCACTCATATCTTGTCATATTGATATTAATCACCACCCTGAATGATGAAAGTACTTATATTTCGTCCTTTTAATGTCATAAAAACTATCGGTATCACAATGATAACGACACCACTCATATCTTGTCTCTTTTTTTTCTTCTTTTTTTTTATCATTTTCCATCCTAAATGATAACGAAACTACCCTTATCTTGTCATCTTGATGTTATTCAACATCCTAAAAGATGGTGAAACTTCTAATCTCTTGTTTTTAAATGTCATCAACTATGTAAATGGTGATGAAACTTCTAATCTCTTGTTTTTAAATGTCACCAACTATCTAAATGGTGACGAAACCACTCAGCTGTTGTCTTTTACCATGACAAATAAGAATATTATGTATGCATATTTATGCTAAAACATATATTACAGAAGTTATAGTAACCAACAATGTTCAGCAATTTTAAATGACTTTGATGCTAACAAGTTTTTAACCTACATGTAGGTAATTAAACGGTGTTATAAATAGCATTCGTGGTTTGTGCTTTATTTTACCTGAAATAGAAAATAATAACAAGTTATAGAACTTAGAATTCATTTCCTACTATAAATCTTACTTACTGTTGATTAATCAAATTTTATCAATCATGATTTTGAATGAGTTAAGTGATTAAGACAAGTGTTGCATTGGTTCATGATCTCCTGAGTAAAGATGGTAAACAAACCAGTTTTAGACATTGATTTTTATTAAAATAGGTCGTCGCGATGATTACATAATGTATGTTCCGATGGATCGCAATTATCTCCTCATTTCGTAAATGTGTGAATTGAGTAAAACTATTTGTAATCATGGAAAATAACGACAAAATAATATGCGGTTGCTGCTTAAAAACAGTACCAATCTTTCTCCTTAGCTTATCGGTTATCAAAATGAATCCTCTTAATGTTCATCCTGCATGATGGTGAAACAACTCATCTCTCTTCTTTCTAATGCTTTTAACCATCATAAATAATTGTAAAGTCACTGACTTCTTGTCTTCTAAAGTCATTGAACGGTTGTAACATCACTGATCTCTCATCCTAATGTCATTATAATGGTGACGCCACTAACCTCTTGTCTTTCTTATATCATTGGCCATTCTAAATGATCGTAAAACCACACATATCTCTTCTTTCTTATGCTTTTAACCATCATAGATAATGGTGAAGTCACTAACCTCTCGTCTGTTTTATATCATTGGCCTTTGTAAAACATGGTAAAATCACTCGTCTCTCATCTGTCTAATGGCATTAACTATATCAAGTGTTTAAGTTGGAACATTCATGGTATTATTTCTTGTATCGATGACAATGACTTTCTTATTTTGTTAATGATTATGATTTATTATTTCTTTGTGAATCATGGTTAAAGGGTAGTAATAAGCCACACTTAAATAATTTTGAAAATTTATCGTCATTTGGTAAATGTAATAACATAGGGGTCAGAAACGAGGGTGGAATATGTTTTTACTGTAAACCATATACTAGTACTAGTATTATGAAAGGTATTGAAATAGTCAAGGAAATTGAAAATGGTATTTTATTGATAAAGTTAAAAAAGGATTTTTTTCATAATGATACTGATATTTACATATGTTTTGTGTACATACCCCATGAGAAGTCCTCTTATTATAATGTAAATGACTGTGACTTTTTTAATTAATAGAAAATATTGTTTTTGAGTATAGAGAAAAAGGAAGTATACTTGTTTGTGGTGATTTTAATAGTAGAGTTGGTTTACTAGATGATTGGCTAGGTTTTGATCATTTAGATATTTATGTAAGTAGTGTAGTGCATGATGAAAATCCCATTACTTCTCCAAGATGTTCAAAGGATACAACAGTAAATATGTTTGGTCGAAAGCTTGTCCAAATGTGTCATAACACGGGTTTAACTATATGTAATGGTAGACTACGAAACGATCTGGCTGGACAATTTACATTTTGTACTTCAAACGGAAGAAGTGTGAATGATTATCTGTTAACTTGTCCATGTGATTATAAATTGGTTGAGAATTTTAAAGTTTTGGAACATGCTGAATTTTCTGACCATTCGCCTTTATTTTATGAAATTCAGACTAATCGAACGTATAATGAGGAACATTCTTCAAACCATTATACATATATAAAGTGGGATAATGAGAAAGTTAGCGATTACACGCAAGCATTACGGGAGAAACAAACTGATCTGTTGGAACTAGTAAACAACATAAATGACAATGAAAGTGCGAACAACGCCGTAAATGTGATTACCGATGTTATATTTAAATGCGCGCTTAATGTTTTTGGTAAAACATCTGTTAAAAAACATTTGAGTAAACATAAACTTAGTACAAATGATTGGTTCGATCACTCATGTAAACTGTTTAGAAGCGAATTTCACCAAGCAAGGAACCGTTTTCAGGGCTATCCAAGCAATCCCAATAGACAATTATACGTGACAGCAAGAAACGAATACAACAAAGTTAAACGAAAAGCGAAAACACGATATAAACGTGTACGTGGACAAGAGTTAAGTCGATTGGCTAAAGTGAATCCTAGAGAATTCTGGTCAAAAGTTAGACCTAAGGGTCGATCTAGATGCGCGGCCGATGCAGAAGACATTTTTGAACATTTTAAAATCTTCTTGGTGCGGAACCTTGTGATCTATCAGAAGAAATTAAAACGTTAATAGACAATATTCGTTCGGAAGATCTTCACATAGACGATTTAGATAACGAATTTACTGAATCGGAAATTGAATCTGCTATTAAAAAACTAAAGCGTGGTAAAAGTACAGGAACAGATGAAATCAGTGGAGAAATGTTTTTATCAGATTCTCAACTATTTTCAACAGTTTTAACAGTTTTGTTTAATAAACTTTTTGAATTTAGTATATAACCCGATAATTGGATAGAAGGAATTGCTATACCTGTACCAGAGAAAGGGGATCTTTCATACCCTAATAACTATAGGCCAATTATATTGATTAGTGTATTTTCAAAGATCTTTACTTCAATTCTGAATAATCGTTTACTTTGTTGGGCCGAAGATAATGAGATTCTTTTAGCAAACCAGTTTGGATTTCGCCGCCAAAAATCAACTGTCGACGCTGTTTTTATTCTTCATGGAATAATATCAACAACCTTGTCGCAAAAGGAAAAACTGTATTCAGCATTCGTGGACTTTTGTAAGGCTTTTGACAATGTCGACCGTCGCATACTTTGGTATAAGCTTTTCAATAGTGGAATTAGTAGCAAGTTTGTTTCCATGGTGCAGTCAGTATATGCAACTGTGAACATTCGCGTTAAATGCGATGGATTACTTTCAGGTGTTTTTTCTAATAATATTGGTGTAAAACAAGGTAAACCCTTGTCTCCTCTACTTTTTATATTTTGTATAAATGACATTGCTGATGATCTACGTATGAATGATAATAGAACTAGTGATTACATAAGCCTTAATGGATATTTGATATATTTGTTGTTATTCGCTGATGATACTGTGCTATTTGGAAAAGAACCGGAAGCTCTCCAGTTTCTTTAAGATAAATTATTCGTCTACTGTACAAAATGGAAAATTGGGGTTAATAAGGATAGAACAGAAGTTGTAGTTTTTCGTAAAGGATGGCAAAGAGTAAACCATTCATGGCATTATGACAATACGGAACTAAAAGTAGTCGATCACTATGTATACCTGGGAGTTCTTCTACATTACAACGGTAAATTTCAACAAACTCAAAAACGCCTAGCGGGACAGGGCAGTAGAGCGCTTGCAGCATTGTTAAACTCATTAAGATCTACTTATACTTCACCAGAACAGCAATGTGCTTTGTTTGACAGTCTAGTTATGTCTATTTTAAACTACGCGTCTGAAGTATGGGGTTTTCATCATTCAAAAGAAATCGAAATTGTACATAATAAATTTTGTAGATTTGTTTTAAAAGTACCCCAAAACACGCCTGTCTGTTATATTATTGGCGATCTTGGTCATTTACCTATGTATGTTACTAAGAAACAAAAGTTGTTGAAATACTGGGTTAATATAATAAACAAGAAACCAGATATTGTATATGAAATATATCAAGTTCTAGTTGCTGACTGTAATAATGGTAAAGAAAATTGGGCCACAAATGTTCGTAATTTACTTTTTCAACTTGGATTTAATTATTTATGGTATGCACAGGAGAATGTTGATGTAAACTTTGATATTTTGAATGAACGTTTGTTAGATCAATTTTATCAGAGCTGGCGTGAGTCTGTAGAGAGCTCTGAAAAACTAATATTGTACAAAATGATAAAAACAGGTTTTAAGATGGAACAATATATATTGAAAAATATCAATGTTAAAATGTTGTCTTTATTAAGATTTGGTGTATTAAAACTAAATATGGAAACTGGTCGTTACATAAAACAACGAAGGGAGGATAGAATTTGTAAATGTTGTACTATGCAATGTATAGAGAATGAATATCACTTTATTATGGTTTGTCCAGCATATAGACAGTATAGACTTAAATACTTCTCAAAATATTATCATACATGGCCAAATATCAACAAACTGTATTCACTACTACAAGTTCAAACAAAAACTGTTATTTACAATTTGATGTGTTTTTTGCGTGAAAGTTGGAAACTCAGAACCTTCATATTAACGTAGTTATATATATGCATCTAATTGTCTTTTTCATTAACAAAATGTTAATATTGTTAATTATGTTCCCTGCAGTTTTGTATACCTATGTATTAATATAAATTTCATGTTGCTTACACATGATAATATTGTTATTTAAATGTGCTATAGCATAAATAAAGGCAACAGTAGTATACCGCTGTTCAAACTCATAAATCCATGGACAAAAAACAAAATCGGGGTAACAAACTAAAACTGAGGAAAACGTATTAAATATAAGAGGAGAACAACGACACAACACTACAATGTAACACACACAGAAACGGACCAAGCATCAGAAAAAATCCCCCGAGAATAACAAATATAACATCAAAACCAAATACGTGAATATGGGATAGACAAGTACCGTGACACGTCTTATCGCAATGTGAATTTACACTAAAAAAATAAGAGAAAACAAACGACGCAACGTTAAAATGTAACACACACAGAAACGAACTATAATATAACAATGGCCATATTCCTGACTTGGTACAGGACATTTTTAACAGGAAAAAATGGTGGGTTGAACCTGGTTTTGTGGCATGCCAAACCTCCCTCTTTTATAGCCATGTGAAATATAACATTAAAATGACAACTCAACACCACAGGACTACAATATAAATAAATTGGAGAACACAAGCATAATAATGCTTATTGCAATAAACGTATTTTATCTTATCTTAAAACTATCATAAATAATGGTGACCTCTTGTCTTTCTTATATCATTGGCCGTTCTAAATGATGAACTCCTCATCTTTTTAATGCCATTAACCATCATAAATGATGGTTTAGTAACTGACCTTTTGTCTACTTAAATCATTGGCCATTATGAATGATGGTAAAACCACTCATCTCTCATCTTTCTAATGACATTAACCATCGTAAGTAATGGTGAGTCACTAACGTCTTGCCTTTCTTTTGTCACTATAACCATTCTAAACGATGGTAAAACCACACTTCTCTCATCTTTTTAGTGTCATTAACCATCATAAATAATGGTAATGTCTTTCGTATATCTATGGGCGTTCTAAATGGTTGTAAAACCACTTATCTGTCATCTTTATATTGTCGTTGACCCTCATAAATAATGATGAGGTCACTCAATTCTTGTCTTTCTTATATCATTGGTCATTCTAAATGATGGTAAAACCACTCATCTCTTATCTTTCTCATGACATTAACCATTATAATTAATGGTGAAGTCACCAACTTCTTGTCTTTCTTATGTCATTGGCCCTTCTAAATGATGAAACAACAATCATCTCTCATCCTCGTGAATAACAGCGACGACACTGACATCTTGTCATTCTTACATTGACCATTCTAACTGGTGGAAAAATACCCACCTCATTTCTTTCTAATGGAACAAACCATCATAAATAATTTCAGAATTCACTGGCCTCTTTTCTTTCTTATGTAACTAACCATTCTAAACGATGGTAAACCACTCATCTATTATCTTTCAAATGGCTGTAAACATAAATAATGGTGAAGTCGCTGACCTTTTGTCTTCTACCATCATTGGCCATTCTAAATGATGGTAAATCACTCATCTCTCATCTTTCCAATGGCATTAACCATCATAAATGATGGTGAAGTCAATGACCTCTTGTCTTTCTTATGTCATCGGCTATTCTTAATGATGAAACAACCAGTCATCTCTCATCCTCATAAATAACAGCAACGACACTGACCTCTTGTCATTCTTACATTGACCATTCTAACTGGTGAAAAAATACCCACCTGCAACTGTCTAATATATATAAAATATAACAAACAAGAAACGAATATTACCTATGACCACACCAACAAACGACAACCTTTGAACAAGAGGCACCTGACTTTAGACTAAAGCATAAACACATGCAGCGGGTTTAAACGGTTCAACAGGCACCAACCTTCATCACAACCTGTGCAGAGTAGTGTAACATTACAACATAAAAACACCTACTATAAAATATCGAATGAAATGGCTTAACTCTTTCAATACACATTTAAATAAATAAAAAATAAGTAAACATACACTGAACGACATAGATCTCTTATTTCGTTTTCGTCATATCCTTCGACAAACATGTTACAATAGATCGAAATATCAATCAGATTGCATGCAATGTTGTCTTGTTCCAAATATAAGTGGCCATTATTACGTCCACACATTTTTTTAAGATATGAAAGTCAAATGTTGTTGAATATGAAACGTTTCCTTTTGCTTGCTTAGAGTTCTACTGACAAATACAATATTACTCTTCCTCTTCAATTTCATACTTACAGGCTTTGGCCTTTTTAACTTCTTTGATAAGAGCGTCACTGATGCGTCTTTTGTAGACGAAACGCGCGTCTGGCGTACACAATTTTATTCCTGGTATCAATAACGACTAAAGCAATTTTGATGGTATGAAACAAAGTTTGTAGACTTTTATGATAGTGTATATAGCCAACGAATGACGCCAAATTGGCAATTGCTCTCTCATCTAGCTTTTAGGTACACGTATTTATATTTTGGAAAACATGTAGATCAGTGAAATCGAAAGAAAAAAAAACATATACTCACGATCCGTCTACCAGCGTATTGATGAACAGAAAAAGGTGTTACTGACGTCAAAGTTATGTGGAGAAATTTGTTTTCAAAGATGCCATCCGTTTGACTTTCAAAAAGACTTTTGCAAATGGGAAGGATATATTTTGTAGACTTGTCTTTCATATTTGCTAATGCTTTGTTTTTATGCCCTTTTGTGTTTCTTATATACATAATGATGTGGCTCTTTTTTTTAGAAGAAGAAATACACAATAAGCATATAGACGAAGGGCAAGAAGGACAAGGTAAACTTCTAATTTACATTCTGCAGAGGATATGTCTGAAAGAACTATAGGCTATATTATTTTCCTACTTTGAACAACAAAATTATTTTATATCTTTACCTGTGTGATGTCAAACGTGCGATTCTACTTCAGAGTTAATGTTAACCTCACAATGTTGACTGCTGTACCTCTATTTTGACATTTTTACCTATTATGTCTGTTGTTTTTTGTTTGTTCACGCATCGTTGTCAATATAATGGAATTTGATGCAATTTCATACAAGTGAGAGGTTGAGCTTGCTATAAAACCAGGTTCAATCCACCATTTTCTATATAAGAAAATGCCTGTACCAAGTCAGGAATATGACAGTTGCTATCCATTCGTTTGATGCGTTTGAGCTTTTGGTTTTGTCATTTGGTCATTTTGAATTCCCTCGGAGTTCGATTTTTTTGTGATTTAACTTTTTGCTTATGTCTATACACTTCTCTATGGAGTGGAGCTGGATCGTTGTTAGTTCATTTATTTACACGGCAATAATCAATACATGTACACATAACGGTCAACCTTTTTTTACTAGGATGACACGTTCTTAACCATCTAAACCATTTTTACCTTAAGTAACTATTTGAACACCGATGAAGCGTAAAAGTGTGCTAGAAAAAAATATGAATTGATTGAATCAGCTTTTTTACTGCGGTAATTGTGGCTGTAATTTGAACGATGTATTGTATAATATTTTTTTTATTCTCTACTAGTATGTTACAACATAGTGTCTAAGTTATGGGTTAGTGCGGTAGTCTGTGTCTGCATAATGGGTTCAGTGTAGCTTACTTTTTTACGTTAATGGTTACTGTATAGTTCTCTGTATTTACGTTATTGTCAGTGTAGTTCTCTGTATTTACGTAATTGTCAGTGTAGTTCTCTGTATTTACGTTATTGTCAGTGTAGTACTATGGTTCAACGCTATGGTCATAGGAGTACTCTTTGGCTACGCTCTATTCAGTGTAGTGCTCTGCGATTACGTTATGATAAGGGTAGTACTTGTCTACGTTGTAGTCGGTGTATTACTATATATATATGTCGTGTGGTCTAGCGGGACGGCTACAATGCAGGCGATTTGGTGTCACGATATCTCAGTAGCATGGGTTCGAATCCCGTCGAGGGAAGAACAAAATAATTGCGAAAGCAAATTTATAGTTCTAACATTGTTGGGTTGATGTTTAGACGAGTTGTACATATATACTTCTGACGCTAGATTAAAACTGACGTGGAAAGGTAAAACCCGACCACCGAAAGCTTCATTTTTATGAAGGCCAGGTGGTCGTGTGGTCTAGCGCGCCGGTTACAGTGCAGGCGATTTGGTGTCACGATATCTCAGTAGCATGGGTTCGAATCCCGTCGAGGGAAGAACAAACAATTTGCAAAAGCAAATTTACAGATCTAACATTGTTGGGTTAATGGTTAGACGAGTTGTATATACATAATGTATACAGCCATGTATCGCCATCATTGCTAGTGATCCGATGAATAAATCTGTTGTAGAGTTGTCACTGGCTCAGACGTACTTATAAATATAATTATTTTCTGTGACTGTATCTTACATTAATTTGTTGGATCCTTTACTATAGATAATTTAGCTGATCTGTAAAAATAACATCTCCATGCCTTATATATCATGTACTGTAGTACGATGCTAGATTAAAACTGACTGAAGTGGAAAGGTAACACCCGGCCACCGAAAGCTTCATTTTTATGAAGTCCAGGTGGTCGTGTGGTCTAGCGCAACGGTTACAGTGCAGGCGATTTTGTGTCACGATATCTCGGTATCCGGCGAGGGAAGAACCAAAAATTTGCGAAAGAAAATTTACAGATCTAACATTGTTGGGTTGATGTTTAGACGAGTTGTATATATATATATATATATATATATATATATATATATGTATACATTATAGTTAGTGTAGTATTCTGTGATACGTTATGTATTAAAGTAGATAAACTGAAACTTTATATCAGCGTTACTTTCGAACTTAATGTAGTTTTATTCTGCAGTGTAGAGAAAAATGTTTTATTAAAGTCACTCTCGCTATATAACATTACTCTATAAGTAAATGCCTCTGCTAATGGACTATCAGTCCCAGAGGGTTTCATTAGCTCATTAGTTAGTATACTTCTGTACTGACATTAATTAGAAGATACCTTTCTAAAACTGTCCATTTCTAGATTCTAAAATTTTATAAAGATTTCCACTCCTTCAGGCAAAGTTGGCCTTTGACGGACTTATACACCCTTGGCTTTCAAGTATTCGGCTTAGTGTGTTCCTTATGAAGATAGGTCCAGAAAAGCGCTTTGGACGAATGAAATTTATAACGTGCTTTTTTTTTATTTTATCAAAAAAAACCACTGGGTAGATACCTCGATGGTATAATCAGCCCAGTAGCAGGTACTTCGATATTGACATGATTAAGAACAAACCTTTCTACATTCTCCGTTTCTAAATTTTGATTATAACTTGAGAAACTAAAGTTCAACACCTCAGTCAAAGTTGGTATTAGATGGATAAGGCTTTTATTTTATGTCCTTTATAGCTCTTCAACTGTGTTGGTTTATTGTATATCATTGGCTTTAAATATTCGGCTTTGATCGTTGCTGATAATGGTAAATCCATTGTTGTTTTCATTTTTATTTACAAATAATATCTATATTCTTTTTTTTAATTTTCATCTAAAACAATTTTCGATTAAAAAAATAAACATGTTTGGTGGTTATGTCCAGCTGTTCGTGTCAAACAAATGAATCAATTAAACTAGCAATAATACAATAATAGACATCCGTTTTGTAATTATTTAGCAATAATTAATCGCTACTTCCCTTTTCATGTTTTTGTAGTCTGCAAATTAATTAGGTAATAGATTTGATATTTACTAAATAAGTTTTCATATTTGATATAAACAAACAGAAATATATTCAATTCCAGTAAATAATACACACAAATAGAAGAAATCAATCTTTTGAAGTAAATTCAATTTACTGAATTATTCAAACAAAATTTTTGACGTATACTATGAAGCGACCACAAATATGGCGACGGGTCTGCAAAACAATTAAATAGTCATGCAATCTTGTGTTTGAATTGAAAAATGCATCCTTTATTGGACAAAACACATATGGATAATCAGTCAAGTCAGAAACTTTAAGAACAAATAATTAAGAGAACTAATCAATCTTCAGTGGCGAATTCAGAAATTTTCTTAAGTGGGGGCCCACTGACTGACCTAAGAGGGGGCCCGCTCCAGTCACGCTTCAATGATTCCCTATATAAGCAACCAAATTTTTTCCCAAAAAGGGGGGGCGGACCCCCTGCCCCCCCCCCCCTAAATCCGCCTCTGATCTTACAACGGAATGTTTCCTCAAATGAAATATATTATGAACATGAAGGCTGAGATTAGTTTCAAAAGCAGGTTCTGCTAAGCGCGATATATTTTGATTGTAATGGGGAAGAGGACATGCGTGTTTATCAGAGACAGGCATTTTACCTCGTCGCGGGTCACTTACGGACACATTTGTAAAAATTTAATTAATCTTAAAACCGTAAGAAAAAAAAAATGTCAAGCTATTTTTATAAGAAGGTTTATTGAAATATAAAATATTATAATGACAAAAATGTTTGCTCTGTTTTCTCTTTGTGGTACTTTGAAAATGAATCCAGATTGACACAATAAAAATGACACGGGAAAAATACAATCTCAATAAAACTCAGAATTTCTAATTTAAACAAGTGCTGGTAGTCTCGTTCAAATAATCAAAGTATAGCTTTTTCTGTGTTTGGGGAGTTATTCTAATCAATATGTTCGTTTGTTATTTGAATATCAGTCCCACTTGTTTAACGAATTGTATTATTCAAGAAGCGATCTCAATATTACATTTTGAAATGCTCTCTACGGGGAATTAAGAATTCTCGATAGAAAACAATGGCAAATTGCTTACAAACTCTACGTGATGTTGTTCGCTTAGAAATTAAAATGTCACTTTAATGGGTAGTCTACATATAAATGAAGCCAGGAAAGGTATGATATAACTTGCTGTGTGACGCGTTTTACCCAATGACGTCACTGGCCATAGTTAACCATTTGCCTTGCATTGGAGAATGCACTAACTTTCAAAACCTGTAAAATACTGAAGAATTTTTTTTGTCAGTGACTGTTACGGGTCAGATAATTTAAACAATGCATAATGAAAAGGAGAATATCTCATTTAAACGATAGATATATAAGAATGTGTTACATAAAAATGAGAATGGAAATGGGGAATGTGTCAAAGAGACAACAACCCGACCATAGAGCAGACAACAGCCCAAGGCCACCAATGTTTGCTTTTCGTTTATTGTTCTGTGCATGAATTGAGCAGTTGATTTTTTCGTTGGAATTGTTTTGCATTTGTCGTTTCGGGGCCTTTTGTGGCCGACTGCGATATGGGCTTTGCTCGTTGTTGGGTTTTGTGTCGTGTTGGTCTCTTATGGAGAGTTGTCTCATTGGCAATCCTGTCACATCTTCTATTTTATATATATAATTTTTCCCTGATTGTTTGATTCAATTGGACATTGATATTTTTCATATTTTTTTAATAATACAAATACGGTGCAATAAAACATGAATATCAAAATAAATGTTGATGATGTCTTGCATGTATTATTATTACTGAATATCCATTGTGATATTTTTTTAATGTTAAGACTTCAAATTGCGATTTAACCTTTAAAATTAAATCTCGAATGCCGCGTGATATCACAAAATTAATCGGCTATTTCAATGGTTGATTCTATCCTAAAATATCGTATGTCCATCTACCACATCATCTCCCCTTCTAAACAACGTGTCTTGGCTGAACAAATTTTCATATAGTTCAGGCAGTCAGCAATGATACACAATGACGTAGATGTAAGAAACTAAATGCAACCGTTTGACCTTTTACTCAAAATCCGAAACCGAGAAGTAACCAACATAAATGTGAAAAAAAATCAATCGGGAAAAATCCATGGCAAGACTGGTTACATATCACAGAATCTTCTCGTCGTTCCATATCCAAGAACGAATGGATATAAAATTGCGAACGGAAATGGGGTATGTGTCAAAGAGACACCAACCCGGCCAGAGAGTAGATAACAAATGCTAAAATAACAGAAATTCAGATTATTTCACAACAAAGCTCCATGAGATGTTTTTGAAACCGGAACAGAGATGAGAGGATGGGACTGCACAACCAGCGCATTTCATTTTGGTATATGGAATGTTCAAAATTAAATGTTAATTTTCAAACCAAAACAATTACAAATTTGAATAAGGAAGTATGAAGATCCATTTCTAGATATTTTCTAACTTGTATAGGTCTTTTAGATCTACACAGATCACTCATACGTAACATAACTGACGACTTCGAAAGTTTTAAATTTTTGCGTACCTATCTTTTATAATATAAGTTCAGTTATGGACGTTAACAGGGATAGGCCAGTTTAACTTGTTTCAATCACATCCTAAAAGTTGGCCGACTGGAAATTCAATGTTAAAGAGAATGTAAGATTTACTTCAAACAATATTTTCAACCATTTGACATACTTCTACAAACTCTATCCTATTCATAATCAAACGTCTATCACTTCAATGATGGTGTTGGAACGGCATGGGTTCATGTTAGTTCGTATGTACTCTGAACTTGTTTTCAGCCACTGCGAGTATTCATTAATACATATATTATAACGTATCACGACTGTATACTTACATATCACTGCAAATATTAAAGATATCAGGGATTAATTTTTTGTTAAATTTAATCTAAGTACCCGCCTTCCTCGAATGATTGCGAACACCTTTAGATTGTCCTAGAATAATTGAAAACACCTTTTAAGAAAATGATCGCAAGTTTCTGTCACCGATTATTAGTAATTAAACAAAAGGGAAAACCAATATATAGAAACTAAAATAATTTTTAGAATAAATAACATTTATTGGAAATTTGAGTTTCTCCTACCTAACAAAGACAATATAATTTAATGACTTTTGTCAATAAATAAAATAATGTATCTTCGATTTTCGCACTTGTGCCTGGAAAGGTAAACATTAAACCACATGTTCGATTTCGAAGCTTGCGGAGTAATTCCGGCTGCATATGCTGTCTATTGGCGGATGTTGACTATTTACATTCTGTGTTATGTGGTTAACATTGATGATCTATAGATCGGGTCGATACATTGAAAGGAGTGAATAAACGAACATTGATGCAAATTAATTTCTCGACATGTAACGTTTTGTTTGGCATGTTAGACTGTAGAAGACCTGGAATTTACTGTGGTTAGAGAAGCGATGTTTAAAGCATATTCTTTTAATGGATTTTTATAAAATGGGTTGAAATAAAGGATTTTTAAAATGCCAGTTCGACGCGGACATGTCGCCCCTCCTAATATCTTTATTGATACTATCATTAGAAAATTCGACGATCAAAGTAAGTAGATATAGTATACACAACGTTTAATCAAGGGAATCGAACATACACAATATTTTTATCATGATAGAGATCGTATTGCTTATTTATATTTAATGTTTTAGTGTTTAATAAGTTGCGTGTTACTTGACTTATAGACACAGTATGCATGATACTAAACAAAATCTAGATAAGCCAAAATCTGGTTATAAAAGACTTCTTATTCTTATATACCTCTCTGAAAAAAAACCCCAATCGTTTTAGAGATAGCATAAGAAAACACACGTTTGATTTCACTTTGAGAGTAACAGCGAAGAAGAGACCGACCCCACACATTGATTAAAACTATAGGTTAATTGGTATGACTTATAAAGACCACTCTTGTGATTATGTTACTTCAAGGAAATCCTTTATATAATACAGTTCAAAATCCAGGTGTTTTTTAATAAAGCAATTTTTGATTTTGCATTTGTTTTGAATGTTTATGAATATATTCCATACATGATGATTGTACACGAAAAGCATATAAAGTAACTGCAAAAACGCTCCTCTGATATAATAATAAAGCGACAAGACAACTTTTGTTTCAATATATTTTCCCCTTTTTCACGATAAGGCAAAAAAAGACAATATAGAAAAATGTTTCCTGTTTCTAAAATTTACATGTGCAACCTACGTATATATTTTATGCCTTTATTATCATTGTAAATTTTATTAGGACACATTTTAATATGGCTATTTTAAACCATATACAAATAGGACGATGTTGTATGATTGCCAATGAGACAACTCTCCGCCAGAGACCGTAGTTATAAGCTCTTGTGCGGATCCAGGATTTTGAAAAAGGGGTGAGACATTGACAAACCAAGTATAGGAGAAAATCGTGTAAAAAAGGAAAAAGGTAAAATTCATTAAGGAAAACTTTACAAAAGTACAGTTAGAAAATATGCGTAATTACAAAATATGTAGCTCCACATGGAGGATGAGGTCCTCACGGGCCCCCAAAATCCGCTTCTAAAAGGAGTCGAGCTGATAAATGATAATGTCTTCTTTAAAAATCAACAAAACTCCAACAAATTGAATGTTTATCCTTTTTGTTTATGTAAAAACGTATACCCATTGTTTTATGTTTTAACAAATTTTAAATTATCTCTGAAAATTTTGAGATACTATTCTATAAAAAATACTTAACTGAAAGATTGTTCTAGAAATTATTTTTAGATTACTTTAAACAGACAATTCTTCTTTGAAGTTATATACTATTTTCATTTAAAGATATAATGGAAAGAATTAATTTCGAATATACTTTCCTGGTCGATTAGAACTAAATGCTCTTGGCTTTAATCTGAATTATTGTAAGGAGAATACAAATGACCCCTCTTCACCTTTCTCTATCGCTGGCG
Source organism: Mytilus galloprovincialis (assembly GCF_965363235.1). Lineage (NCBI taxonomy): Eukaryota > Metazoa > Mollusca > Bivalvia > Mytilida > Mytilidae > Mytilus > Mytilus galloprovincialis. The sequence goes on from NC_134839.1 coordinate 100,311,565, forward strand.
AAAATCAATTGTAATAGTAACTTTCTTGGTCAATACTCTACCAAAAAAATCTTTGCATAGTAAGGACGATAACAAAACTCTTAAAACAGGATCTATTCAAACAGTGTATTCAATAAACTGGCCAAGACACTGAAAAAAAATCACAGTGGTCCAGCAAGAGGCATTTTGTCAATTATCTATGTTACAGTCGAACCTCGTTCTGTCGAACTCGGTTAATTGTATATTGAAAGCGCACATATATCGAGGTATTTTGCCAGTACCGTTAAATATTATCATTACAATTTTATAAGCGCAAATAAATGATTTTTTTTTTTTTTTTAAGAAAAGTGATCGTTTTACGTCAAACAAATCTATTTTCGACTTGAGGAATCACTGCTTGGGTGGATTAGAATTATGCTGAACAATGTATTGGTATCTAGTTTGACATGTTCACCCTCGACATTCTTGCGACGACGTAAATTTTCTTCTCCTAATTGAGCAATATTATCCAGACAAAGTGTTAGTAATTCAGTATTGAATGTTTTATATTGGTTTTAGTTAGGACTTGAATGATGGTAAGAGGTTAACAAATGTCTCCGACACATCGTTTAGCCGCTTATTGGGTTCCAGAACAAATAATTTGACGAAAAAGTTCCTACAATGCCAAATAAATGGTGTATACAATTCTTTGTATATTGTGCTTACTGTTGATTACAACCCGGCAATCTATCATAGTTCCATTTTATATTTAAAGCTTTTAGTATTATAGGTTATAACTGAAAATCACAAATTACGCAAGTAAAACAAGAAGGGTTATTGTAACCTCAAATGAACTATCTTCCAGATATGACGTATGTTCGTTCGTGTATACCATACTTTTACTAACTTTTGTAAAGTTCTTTGTTTTTGTTGGCATAACATGAGAGTGCTTCGATATTGTGTTTGCTACCGAAACTTTTTTTGAATCAAGATTTGTTTAATGTACAAATGTTCGGATAAATTGAATGATTGTGATCACAAAAAAAAATCAGTCAGTGCTCGTTTCGGTAGACAAATTAAAAACCCCTAAGCAGATTGAAATACAAACCATGCATGTGTCCACGTTTCGGTTTCAAGAGCGTTTACATATTAGGATAACTAAAGCATATACATGGGATCTGTATTCTAATTAGATTCTTTGAAATTAACAATTATAAAGAAAAGAAAAGTTGAAATATATTTTCAGCTAGACAAGTTTTTTCACATTAAATTGTTTCGTAGAAGTAATTGTGACCAACAAGGATGCCGACGCGCGAGATTGGAATGTTCCTTATATTTTTCAGAGAATAAAGAAATGGCTCTCAGTCAAAGTTAATGAATATTAACCTATTATTTTCTTGTGTCAATGACAATAAATAGCAAGTACATATGATGCTGCTTTTCAGGTCTGTACTCGAATCGGACGCCGTTCAAATTTCAGTACGACCATACACCTGTTTTATGCTACATTTTATAGTTTTATTTCTCTTCAAGTAATAAATTGGCTAATCCCTTGCAATTTCAGCAAAGTTAGTTAAAAGGATCGATTAAAGAAAAGAATCCGTTCGACGTGCGTGACAATGAAGATTGAATCTTCCATGTTACGCAACCAAGTGTCGTAAAATGGAGTCGTTTGATTCATATTTAATGGTAAATATAGCGGGGATGAAAAAGTGTTAATCTAAAATACCGTGCGCTATACATGGGCATGAATTCCCCGTGTAGATATAAGGTTGAATGAAGAAAACACGTATCATTACCGAGATAAGTCGAAAATAATTAATTACACTCAAAACAAATAAAATGAGACTAATACACTAAATTTTAGTTAAGATTTTCTCTAACGTCTCTTATTTCTTCCACTCTCTTCAATACTGTAAACCTTGTGAAGACCATGTTCTGCTGAGATTTGGTAGTAACAGACTTCTTTTTGGAGAGTTTTGACAACATTTTGCAGGGCCGTAACTAGGGTTTGAATTCAGGGGAGGCAGGCGTTTGGGGAACGCCGATTGAGGCCCCATAGATTTTTTTCTCTCAGTAAAATGGCTAAAAAATGACCCGTTTTCCTTCGATTTCCTTACTTTAAGAAAGCTCAGTATTGCTTGAACCACTGGAAGCAATTTTTATGCAAAAACAAGCTGAGATTGCTGTTCAGGGTGAGCCAAGGCTCCGTCGTGAAGGTCGTACTTAGACCTATAATTATTAACATTATATACATTGTGACCGCGGATTTTTTTCTCAATAAAATCAGTGGCTAAAAATGACCCGTTTTCCTTCGATTTCCTTACTATAAGAAACATCAGTATTGCTGGATCCTGGAAGCAATTTTTATGCAAACGATTATTATCTGTATTTAAAGATATTTTTGTTAGAAATCAAACTGGTAAGTTAAAAAAAACATATAAAACAAGATCATAGAACGCAAGATATTTTTTATCGGGGACCTTGCATTTCAATATTGTTGAAAGCTGAACAGACATGTATATAACTACAACCAGAGACTTTCTATATTAGTATATACTTATAGTATAGAAAGTCCCATATACAACGAGTTTGAGTGTTTAACTACCAAGGCATTGACAATAATGTTATCGTACGATCGGGAGTCGTTAAAAAAAAATATCAAACAGTTGATTCAGCCAGTAACGAATTTCCGATATCATAAAAGATTCACAATACAAAGGGAACTTTCTCTGCTCAATTGAGCCCCTTAATAAATGTGAATAGTTAGGTTTTATTCAAAATTGTCGAAAGCACAGTTTTATGAATGTGTTCTCGTACGAATACTGAAGGTGTAATACCACCAAATCATGGTACGTCACATCCGGTTTCCTACGAAAGTAGGTCGAAAAAAATATTCCCTTGAATTTGACAGTTGTAGGTAATTAATCCTACATTTTATTGCAGTAAAACCATTTCTGTGTCATAAACACCATTACTTTTTATTAGCTCACCCGGCCCGAAGGGCCAAGTGAGCTTTTCCCATCCCTTTGCGTCCGTCGTCGTTAACTTTTACAAAAATCTTCTCCTCTGAAACCACTGGGCCAAATTAAACCAAACTTGGCCACAATCATCATTGGGGTATCTAGTTTAAAAAATGTGTGGCGTGACCTGGTCAACCAACCAAGATGGCCGCAACGGCTAAAAATAGAACATAGGGGTAAAATTCAGTTTTTGGCTTATAACTCAAAAACCAAAGCATTTAGAGCAAATCTGACAATTGTAAAATTGATTATCAGGTCAAGATCTATCTGCCCTGAAATTTTCAGATGAATCGGACGACCTGTTGTTGGGTTGCTGCCCCATGAATTGGTAATTTTAAGGAAATTTTGCTGTTTTTGGTTATTATCTTGAATATTATTATAGATAGAGATAAACTGTAAACAGCAATAATGTTCAGCAAAGTAAGATTTACAAATAAGTCAACATGACTGAAATGGTCAGTTGACCCCTTTAGGAGTTATTGCCCTTTATAGTCATTTTTGAACCATTTTTCGTAAATCTTAGTTATCTTTTACAAAAATCTTCTCCTCTGAAACTACTGGGCCAAGTTCATTTTAGATAGAGATAATTGTAAGCAGCAAGAATGTTCAGTAAAGTAAGATTTACAAACACATCACCATCACCAAAACACATTTTGTCATGAATCCATCTGCGTCCTTTGTTTAATATTCACATAGACCAAGGTGAGCGACACAGGCTCTTTAGAGCCTCTAGTTTGGGATTTCTATAGAAAATTTTGTAATCTTGAGGTTACATGGTGACTAAACCTTGTACACAGATAAAATAAGGGGAGAAATTTGATTGGTTAACTTCCAATGATGGTTATTTTCTTATAATATGCAATGAAATGTTATGTGAATTTTTTTCTATAGAACTGGACAGGATAAAACTTTACTCATGTCAAGTATTTCTTTATTTGAAACAAGGATAAATTCTGCACATTTTTTTGAAAAGTGCAAATTTAACAAAGACTAATAGGGGGAAATCAATGGTGGTATTACACCTGAATAACAGACGGACGGCCACACGAAAATAATAAAATAAAACAACTACTGAAACGGTTCACTATCGATCAAAAATCCGGAAAATGACACATATATCACGTATCATGATAACACTGTTAAAACTGTAAACTTGTGTTGTTTATAATATAAATTCAAGTTCTTCGTGTACATATTGTCAATATTTCATTTTATTACTAAAAAAAAAGATTTTTGGTGTAGAAAATTCAGGGGAGGCAGTTGCCTCCCCTGCCTCATAGGTAGTTACGGCCCTGTTTTGAAGGACCCGCAATGCCATACAGTGCATAAACAATTCTGTCCTTACCGTTTATACGTTAGTCCGTATGCACTCAAGTTTTTCTGATCCCTCGTATAAGCGAAGTGAGGACACGCACAGGTTATGTGTTTTAATCAAAATGTCAGTTGGCTTGCCTGGATAAATCATCGCACTCCCCTATCGAAACAAAACTTTTTTTTAAATAATCATCAGATAAAATCATATATACGTATATTGAAAAAAAATTGTTATGAACTTTTGCCGTAAAATGGGAACTTTGGGTATGAAGTAAACAGTGACAAGTTTTCCCATAATCTGAGTAACAAAAAAAAAACAAATATTATAAATTAATATGTTTTTATAAATCATCATGATATGATTTCGATGAAACTTAAAAATGTACAGTGGCGGATCCAGGGGGGGGGGGTTTCGGGGGTTCCAGGGTTGGAACCCCCCTTTTTAACCGATCAATGCATTTGAATGGGAGCATATAGTTGGAACCCCCCCCTTTTAAAAAGGCTGGATCCGCCACTGATGTATGAATATGAATACAATATGAATACAAGATTTTCGGTAAAGTAAAGAATGTTGATAAACCTCTAGCTCGAACAGATTAAATTTACGGTTTTATAACGATGCATTTTGTATGTCTCTTACACAGAAAATCGAGATAAAAATATTAATATTCAATACTACAACAACTATAAAAGAGAAATAAAAGAAGAATCAGGTTAAAAATATAGTCTTATTCTGCATTTTTTAATAGTGACATACATAAATCAAGAACGGCGATAGTGACCCCACCAATATTCAAAATTGATCTGTGTTTGGTGGTAATAAGCATTTTTATCATGAACATTTGAAGGAAGCATCACATTATACTGACTCCGGAAAGGACGATACTTTGCTCTTACTCCAAAATACTTACCCAAGAAACCATGCTTTGTTTTTAAAGGTGTTACCAAAAAAATATCAATGACACACTGACAGCATTTTATAACGACATACACTCGCAAAATAAAATGAGATAAACACATATGACAAACCAAAATGTGTTACAAGTCATTTAGAAGCATGAATTTAAGTAACTCTGATTAGAAATACCACTGGTTGAGTTTTGAAACTTGATTGCCTTGCCTATGCAAGTTTACAGAAAACCGCGTATAAAGATTAATTAGCAGATCAAGAAAGCAATTGGTAGATATTATTATTCCCTCTTTAATTCGACACTGTATCGAAGGGTAATGACAGCAAAAGTAAAATATGCATGCAGTTGCTTTTTGATAAGTGAGGATCATAAGTCTAAATAATCCGCCAAGGTTCGCTCGAGTTAATAGGTTTATGTAAGTATAATTACGGCGTTTATCTGATATATGAAGAAGGATATAATTTCAATAACCAAAAATATTCAAAAGATTTAAGTTGAAAAGCTCAGTCTATGTCAAAGAGACGTCCAAGAGATAGCCCATACACATACAGACACGCAGAAACAAAAATCGGATTATTGGTTTCATTCCCCTTTATAACAGGGTTCTAGTACTACATCAAGTTTACAGATACAAGTCAACAATTTATTTGAGTTTTAAAGATTCATTGTTTTCCTCACTACAGAAGATGGTAAAACAAGCAAACACTTTAGTTTCATTTGACATGGTCCACTCAATTACAGGTTAATCACCTTTTGTTTTGCGAGAAGGACGATTAAACTTCAAAAAAAGGAGGATCGGTTTATTTTTTCTTAAAAAATATTCTGATCCCAATTGTGGTCAAGCAGATGACAAAAAACTATATCCTGAATCAAAATAACCCCAATACCTTAATGTTTTTAAAATATTAAACTTTGAAAAAAATAATTTGATTGATAAATCACCAAAACTAAAACAAAAGGTTCTGACTCAGACAAAAAAAACATAATCCTCTGGTTGCTCCTTAACAGTACACATTGTTGATGTTATATATAGCATGCACATTTATTCATTAAAATACTTTTTATGTTTAAAAAAGCAAATTGTAGAATTTAGTAACCTTTATGAAGATCTGAATATTTATATTTTTGATATATCCTGTAAAATAGTAGAAATATGGTCCGTAAATTGTGAAAAATTATCACAAGCTACCGTTTGAATTTTGCTTGTCATATAATTTATATTTCTTCATTTTTCCTACTACAATTTTCCTGATAATATATGTAGACAGATGAGATCAATATGTTTTAAACCTGTTGAGAGATATAAGATTACACATGTCTGGTATACTCCCACTACATGTATCGCCAAATGGAAGAAAAGCTGAATACAGTGCATCTCAAAGTTTTCTTATACTAATGGGGAAAAATTATGAATACTGTTTTATACTGCAATCAGCTATTTTACTATACAGATAAAGCTATATACGTATAAACGTTAGCTTTATACGTCAATGACCTCAACTCACCTATAAGCCCCGCCTACTCACAACGTCACATCACAACCATGAAAATGTGTAGTAACAATGGTCAAACTTTTATGAATTTAAACCTGTTATGTCTTCAAATTGGTAATTTATATACCATGTTTATCAAATGTTATTAATTAAATTCATTTTCCCTTTCTAATTCCTTAAATTGTCAATGCTTACCGCCTAGACTAGGCTCATAGGGAAATACCCCAAAATGGTACCCCAAGGGGGAAATTCCAAACACTTTTTTTTTAATAATATTTGATTCATATTTTTATTATTTTTTTGATTTTTTTATCGATTTCAGTATAAAAACAATATACGTATAGTGTCTTGAAATATGAAATTTATTTGTATTCGGCACGAAACGGGAAAATGCGAGGTAGAACCTCGCATTTTCCCATTTCTAAGCCTCATACAAATAAATTTCATATTTCAAGACACTATACGTATTGTGTAAGTACACTCATATAAAAAGAAGATGGACAGTTGTATGCAGGCTGTGGCATGCATGCTGTCAACATATATGTGTTCCTCCTAACAGAACCTCATATGGACACGTTATTTTGAATAATGCTATAATATCTGTTCCTTTTGGAACAAATATATTCTATACCCTTTATTCTGTCAAGTACTATTACTACTATTCCAGTTTGAATCATATTTCAGAATATTTTATCCATTTAAAACAAATATTAATAAGGAACTTCAACTTCTTGACAATGTGCCCCCTCCTGAAATTGTCAAAGCACAGGTTGTTAAATTATGCAACGGAAGCTTTGAATGGTGGGGATAAAGGTTGGACATAAATTGAGAACTATAGTAGGATAAATTGAGAATTGTACTGTAAATGGAAACAGAAATAGTACCTATGCAAATGGAAATTCTGAGTGGACATTCTTACCTGAAAATAAATTATAAATACAAAACTGACAACCCTGTATCAAATATTTGTTAATTTCTTCATAAAATTTTGGCATTTTTCTAAATTAATTATTTATCTTCTATGAAGAGTATCTGTAATTTCATCTTAAGTTGAATGTGACACAAAGGTCTACTTATATATATATGTACATGTTCTGTATCTTGTTAGATGACAATTATTCCAAGACAATCATAATTGAAAGATTGAGTCAGAAGATTGTTATTATAAAACCAGGCTCCTTTAATCATTCACTTGTCTGTTTTTACAATACCAGAATATTTTATTGCTGTGCATAACTTTCAACAATGTATGAAATTATGTTAAAGAAAACTATAGCAAATCATGATCAGCAGGTGGTCTTGGCAAGGTACATTAAAATATATTTCATACCTAGTTGAAATTGATTGCAGTAGGATTCAAAATCTTCTTACATCTATCCCTGTCATAAGTCAGGTGTGATGCTAATTATACAGACACAAAAGATACAGAAACAGCTTTATAAACATTTATGTGGAATGCTAAAGCAATTAGCAGGGTCTGTGTAACTTGAGTTAGATATGTGTAAAGTGGTTTTTATGACAAAATAATTTCATTGTTAATGAGCAGATAATGTATGACAAGCTGAGTTTTGTGAAAAAAAGTTAATAACTGTGATGGTGATTAAGTGATTTAGTAAATTTAACATTATTGTACTCCTTCACCCTCTTTCACTAACCTGGTTAGGTAAGTCACATTAAACTGTACTCCTTTAATCCTTCTTTCACTAACCTGGTTAGGTAAGTCAACATATATTGTACTTCCTAACCTTCTTTCACTAACCCGGTTAGGTAAATTAACATATATTGTACTCCTTTAACCCTTCTGTCACTGACCTGGTTAGGTAAGTCAACATATTGTACTCCCTAACATTCTTTCACTAACCTGGTTAGGTAAGTTAACATATTGTACTCCCTAACATTCTTTCACTAACCTGGTTAGGTAAGTTAACATATTGTACTCCCTAACATTCTTTCACTAACCCTGTTAGGCAAGTCAACATATTGTACTCCCAAACATTCTTTCACTAACCCGGTTAGGTAAGTCAACATATTGTACTCCCTAACATTCTTTCACTAACCTGGTTAGGTAAGTTAACATATTGTACTCCTTTAACCCTTCTTTCACTAACCCGGTTAGGTAAGTCAACATATTGTACTCCCTAACATTCTTTCACTAACCCTGTTAGGTAAGTCAACATATTGTACTCCCTAACATTCTGTCACTAACCTGGTTAGGTAAGTTAACATATTGTACTCCCTAACATTCTTTCACTAACCTGGTTAGGTAAGTCAACATATTGTACTCCCAAACATTCTTTCACTAACCCTGTTAGGTAAGTCAACATATTGTACTCCTTAACATTCTTTCACTAACCTGGTTAGATAAGTTAACATATTGTACTCCTTTAACCCTTCTGTCACTGACCCGGTTAGGTAAGTCAACATATTGTACTCCCAATCATTCTTTCACTAACCCGGTTAGGTAAGTCAACATATTGTACTCCCTAACATTCTTTCACTAGCCTGGTTAGGTAAGTCAACATATTGTACTCCCTTACATTCTTTCACTGACCTGGTTAGGTAAGTCAACATATTGTACTCCCTAACATTCTTTCACTAACCTGGTTAGATAAGTTAACATATTGTACTCCTTTAACCCTTCTTTCACTAACCTGGTTAGGTAAGTCAATATATTGTACTCCCTAACATTCTTTCACTAACCCTGTTAGGTAAGTCAACATATTGTTCTCCCTAACATTCTTTCACTAACCCTGTTAGGTAAGTCAACATATTGTACTCCCTAACATTCTTTCACTAACCTGGTTAGGTAAGTCAACATATTGTACTCCCTAACATTCTTTCACTAACCCTGTTAGGTAAGTCAACATATTGTACTCCCTAACATTCTTTCACTAACCCGGTTAGGTAAGTCAACATATTGTACTCCCTAACATTCTTTCACTAGCCTGGTTAGGTAAGTCAACATATTGTACTCCCTAACATTCTTTCACTAACCTGGTTAGGTAAGTCAACATATTGTACTCCCTAACATTCTTTCACTAACCCTGTTAGGTAAGTCAACATATTGTACTCCCTAACATTCTTTCACTAACCCTGTTAGGTAAGTCAACATATTGTACTCCCTAACATTCTTTCACTAACCCGGTTAGGTAAGTCAACATATTGTACTCCCTAACATTCTTTCACTAACCCGGTTAGGTAAGTCAACATATTGTACTCCCAAACATTCTTTCACTAACCCTGTTAGGTAAGTCAACATATTGTACTCCCAAACATTCTTTCACTAACCCTGTTAGGTAAGTCAACATATTGTACTCCTTTAACCCTTCTTTCACTAACCTGGTTAGGTAAGTCAACATATTGTACTCCCTAACAATTTTCACTAACCTGGTTAGGTAAGTCAACATATTGTACTCCCTAACATTCTATCATTAACCTGGTTAGGTAAGTTAACATATTGTACTCCCTAACATTCTTTCACTAACCCGGTTAGGTAAGTCAACATATTGTACTCCCAAACATTCTTTCACTAAACTGGTTAGGTAAGTTAACATATTGTACTCCCTAATATTCTTTCACTAACCTGGTTAGGTAAGTCAACATATTGTACTCCTTTAACCCTTCTTTCACTAACCTGGTTAGGTAAGTCAACATATTGTACTCCCAAACATTCTTTCACTAACCCTGTTAGGTAAGTCAACATATTGTACTCCCTAACATTCTTTCACTAACCTGGTTAGATAAGTTAACATATTGTACTCCTTTAACCCTTCTGTCACTGACCCGGTTAGGTAAGTCAACATATTGTACTCCCAATCATTCTTTCACTAACCCGGTTAGGTAAGTCAACATATTGTACTCCCTAACATTCTTTCACTAACCTGGTTAGGTAAGTCAACATATTGTACTCCTTTAACCCTTCTTTCACTAACCCTGTTAGGTAAGTCAAGATATTGTACTCCCTAACATTCTTTCACTAACCTGGTTAGGTAAGTCAACATATTGTACTCCCAATCATTCTTTCACTAACCCTGTTAGGTAAGTCAACATATTGTACTCCCAATCATTCTTTTACTAACCCTGTTAGGTAAGTCAACATATTGTACTCCCTAACATTCTTTCACTAACCCTGTTAGGTAAGTCAACATATTGTACTCCCTAACATTCTTTCACTAACCCGGTTAGGTAAGTCAACATATTGTACTCCCTAACATTCTTTCACTAACCCTGTTAGGTAAGTCAACATATTGTACTCCCTAACATTCTTTCACTAACCCGGTTAGGTAAATCAACATATTGTACTCCCTAACATTCTTTCACTAACCTGGTTAGGTAAGTCAACATATTGTACTCCCAAACATTCTTTCACTAACCTGGTTAGGTAAGTCAACATATTGTACTCCCTAACATTCTTTCACTAACCCTGTTAGGTAAGTCAACATATTGTACTCCCAATCATTCTTTCACTAACCCTGTTAGATAAGTCAACATATTGTACTCCCTAACATTCTTTCACTAACCTGGTTAGGTAAGTCAACATATTGTACTCCATAACCTTCTTTCACTAACCTGGTTAGGTAAGTCAACATATTGTACTCCCTAACAATTTTTCACTATTACCTGGTTAGGTAAGTCAACATAATGTACTCCTTTAACCATTCTTTCACTGACCTGGTTAGGTAAGTCAACATATTTACGATCAAACATTCTTTCACTAACCCTGTTAGGTAAGTCAACATATTGTACTCCCTAACAATTTTTCACTAACCGGGTTAGGTAAGTCAAAATATTGTACTCCCTAACAATTTTTCACTAACCGGGTTAGGTAAGTCAACATATTGTACTCCCAAACATTCTTTCACTAACCTGGTTAGGTAAGTCAACATATTGTACTCCTATAACCCTTTTTTCACTAACCTGGTTAGGTAAGTTAACATATTGTACTCTCAAACATTCTTTCACTAACCCTGTTAGGAAGTCAACATATTGTACTCCCTAACATTTTTTCACTAACCTGGTTAGGTAAGTCAACATATTGTACTCCCTAACATTCTTTCACTAACCTGGTTAGGTAAGTCAACATATTGTACTCCCTAACATTCTTTCACTAGCCTGGTTAGGCAAGTCAACATATTGTACTCCCTAACATTCTTTCACTAACCCGGTTAGGTAAGTCAACATATTGTACTCCCAAACATTCTTTCACTAACCCTGTTAGGTAAGTCAACATATTGTACTCCCGAACTTTCTTTCACTAACCCTGTTATGTAAGTCAACATATTGTACTCCCTAAAATTCTTTCACTAACCCTGTTAGGTAAGTCAACATTACAGTGTCCTGTGACTTACTCAGTTAGGTAAACTAACATTATAGTGTACTTCTTAACCTTGCTTCATTGGCCAAGTTAATTAAGCGTCTAAGCTATTTAGTTGCAAGATATATATGTCATTTCAGCTAGGCAATTACCATGATAAAATGTATAATTAGTTGTTAGTACACTTTTGAGAGCTTTGCTATTTCAGTCTCTGGTACATGTAATTTAGTCATTATACATTTTGGAGAGTTCTGCTATTTCAGTTTAAGGTCACTTTATAGTCATAAGTATACATTAAAGAGATCTGTTATTGCAGTTTCTGGTTCATGTCACATAGTCATTAGTGTACATTGGAGATCTGTTATTGCAGTTTCTGGTTCATGTCACATAGTCATTAGTGTACATTGGAGATCTGTTATTGCAGTTTCTGGTTCATGTCACATAGTCATTAGTGTACATTGGAGATCTGTTATTGCAGTTTCTGGTTCATGTCACATAGTCATTAGTGTACATTGGAGATCTGTTATTGCAGTTTCTGGTTCATGTCACATAGTCATTAGTATACATTGGAGATCTGTTATTGCAGTTTCTGGTTCATGTCACATAGTCATTAGTGTACATTGGAGATCTGTTATTGCAGTTTCTGGTTGATGTCACATAGTCATTAGTGTACATTGGAGATCTGTTATTGCAGTTTCTGGTTGATGTCACATAGTCATTAGTGTACATTGGAGATCTGTTATTGCAGTTTCTGGTTGATGTCACATAGTCATTAGTGTACATTGGAGATCTGTTATTGCAGTTTCTGGTTGATGTCACATAGTCATTAGTGTACATTGGAGATCTGTTGTTATTGCAGTTTCTGGTTGATGTCACATAGTCATTAGTGTACATTGGAGATCTGTTGTTATTGTAGTTTCTGGTTGATGTCACATAGTCATTAGTGTACATTGGAGATCTGTTATTGCAGTTTCTGGTTGATGTCACATAGTCATTAGTGTACATTGGAGATCTGTTATTGCAGTTTCTGGTTGATGTCACATAGTCATTAGTGTACATTGGAGATCTGTTATTGCAGTTTCTGGTTGATGTCACATAGTCATTAGTGTACATTGGAGATCTGTTGTTATTGCAGTTTCTGGTTGATGTCACATAGTCATTAGTGTACATTGGAGATCTGTTATTGCAGTTTCTGGTTGATGTCACATAGTTATTAGTGTACATTGGAGATCTGTTGTTATTGCAGTTTCTGGTTGATGTCACATAGTCATTAGTGTACATTGGAGATCTGTTATTGCAGTTTCTGGTTGATGTCACATAGTCATTTGTGTACATTGGAGATCTGTTGTTTTTCAGTAACTGGTACCTGTCACTAAGACATTAGTACTTAAGGTAGATGGCATTTCACTGATACTGTGGATTCATTTATTTTTGTGGGCATCAATTTTCGTGGATGAAGGAAAACTTAAATGTTCTTGGACATTTAATTTCGTGGTTTTGCCGAAGTCTTTCTTCAAGCCTTTAGAAAATTTGTCATTTTTTGAACTTTATTTTCGTGGTTTGTCTATACCCAAGAAATCTACCAAAATTGGTATCCAACGAATAATACTGAATCCACACTCCATAGTAGAACATTTTAGATGACCTTCATATAACACTGTATTTTTATGCTTTACTGTATTTAGTCATAAATGGTGTGATTCTTAGCAATGTTGGTAATTTTTCACGCTATAGTCTATAGAGATGATTTTTGATTAAATGATATATTTACTGCAGAGTTCCTGCAAGTGCAGTCATCCTTTATTGATAAATCCTTGAAAGATGACAGGATATTATTTGTTTAGTTGGTAATCTAATCGACTAGACTTGTTAATGGGGATCCAAGGTCAGTGGTTAGACATTGCTATTTCTGTGTTTATTTTAAGTTTCTCTTTAGAAATTAAGAGTTTAAAGAAATTTTACTCTGAATTACTCTTAATAAAATGTGTTTAAACATTGCACAAGCCTCTCTAAGGAAACCTATAGCAGTCTTTAATCTGTATTTTCAAATTGAATTTATGATTTGAATAGTAAATAGGACTGTGGTAAAATAGATTATAATATCCCAGCACTACAGTTCATCCCTCCGCACTTAATGTTAAATTTTCTAAGAAGGTTCATTGCAGAACATGAATCTAGTTTTTTTTAAAGAAAACCATTGATAGTTTGAATTAATGACAAAAACATTGGAAAGTTCATGAAAAGGATATCCACATCAATATAGATGCAGTCATAATTTAGAGGTATTAAATTACTTATTGGATTTTGCTTAAAAACAGGCACAAGTTATCAATATGCTTGCAGTTTTCATTGTGTTGTTGGTATGCTGTCCAATTGATATATGTCATCTTTTTCATATCACACAAAATCTGAAGATCCTGTAGGAAATAACTTTTTAAGTATGTCATGTATGTTAAATTACTTTCTTTTTAAAAGGAAAACTACATGCTAAGCTTTAATATGTGTTATAACAATGGTCACACAGTCAATATTGAATATTACATGGTTGTTTATTATATACAGTTACAAGTTTTGGCAATTAATGGGGTGTTTATCTGTTCAGTCAAGAGTTATAATGTATCAGTTCAGATGGAGTGTAATATTTTTAAAAGCAATTAAATTTCTATTCCAAGAGCAAGAATATTTACATTTTCCAAATTCAAATAATTAATATAGAAGAGAACACAATTTTTAATTATATTGTACATGAATTGAGAAGGCTCTTGACCTCAGATAATGAGAAAGTTGCTGTTTTCTTAATACATTTATTTATGTAATTAAATTATGAAACTTCAAAAGCTAATGGGTAAAATAAGCACTGCAGTTAAAATGTACAATCAGTATAAAGATCATAAACATCTTTATTGTTTACAGTTTATGTTATAATTAATATATTCTGGTACTTTATTGATCTGACATCTTGAATTTTTTATAACCATTATATGAAGCATTTTGTTCTTTTATTATGACCTGATAGTATGGAAGTGTCAATAAAAAATAATTAAACAATACTTCAATGATAAAGTATTTTTAGCATCAGTAATTATAAAGTTCTTTTTATGTTATTTACTTATGAACATAGCAAAAATTAATAAATGGGTATATTTTTGGATTATTGATTCAACACAGTATTTAAAAATGAAAACCTATATATCCATAGATGTAGCATAAAAATGCATGTTCACACGGTTGATGAGAAATGCGACCTAAAAACAAGGTATTACGAACAGTTCACCAAATGTTAAGTAAAAGCAAATATAATGCCAAGTGATATAATACTTAAATTTGAAAACAGTAAGGAACTAAAAAATTAATTTGTCCAAATCAGTATATGAGTTGTTAACAGTAGTGAGAAATCTTGAATGTCATATCCTTGATGAATAAGAACATGTATTCTGTCAAGCATAGACATATAACCAGACCAACCAATCATATGAAAAGTTACAGAGCAAGATAAATGATAGTCAGTGATTTTCAAGTAATTTGCCAGATACTACATTCCCACCCTATATGGACACATTGTTCTGATTCTGTGTTGACCAGTTTTTGCACTTTTAAATGGCATCCTTTTTGTGGAAAAGTAGAAAATTCCAATCTGAAAGTAATTGATGTGATTAAATATCTAATGAAATCGGCAGCCTCCTACACCTGAGGACAGCAATGTACTGGGAGACAAATTAGATGGCAAGGTAGCTGACATAATAACATACATTAGACAAAACCATTCATTACATAATTTCAAAGGCATATATCAATTGCACAAAAAGTACATCAATCACATGTCCTAGATGCCTGAGGTTATCAATCTGTAAGGCATATCTTGTGAAATTTGCTATACAAAGCTCGACAAGACAGACACTACTGGGACTAAACAATGCAGTGAAGAGGAAATGCAAGATCATTTTCTACTGCAATTTAGTCTATACAAACTCTGAGAAATAATCCACACTGTCAGCTTCCAAATCATGGATTACACATAAGCTTTATACCAGAATATAAGATATAGTTTGATTAGAATAGTATCTCTTATGTTTCTATATATAGACTGATTAATCATTGTTTGCAATTAATCCCCTCTACCAGTGCTTAAAATTTTGTGAAGGATTCTTACACTTTAAAACGATATCAAATATCTAGGAACTGCAAAGTTGGTTTGTCATGTTTGAAGGCAAGACATTGAACAGCCACTGAAATTGGCTTAGGGGTAGGGACAAAAAATTGACTTTATAAGTAATTCATTCCAAAAAGTTATTTCAAGCGGTCATTAATCATTGTGCAAAGAGCATTATATTCTCTTAAAATAACTTAAAAGCAACTGGTTGCTTCCATAGTACCAACCCAAATTTAAAACTCATATCTGAACCCATTACAGGGAAGATAACATAGTATAAAGACAAATTATACCTTTGCTAAGATGATAAATTTATACTATCTTAAATCAAAACAAATATATTCTGTTTGTTTGACATATTGATGTTTCAATAGTAATCTTTTTTCTCAAATGATAACAAATTTTCATGGCAATTCTTTAAAATAAAGACAGATACTGATAAAGCAACTTCTTGGCATTTAATGTTTCTTGTTCAAACTGATGTATCATACTGGCTCCTTTGTAGCAAAGAATATAATGATCTACAAAATCCATTTAATATATATGTTGAGTTAAAATCATCATGAATAGTGAAAGTAAAAAAAAAAAACCAATTCTTGACCAAAAGTATTGATAAAGATTAAATATTATCATGTTTTGTCAGTACACAGATGTTGAAAAGTACTTGACCAAGTTTGTATAGAAATTGGCCTATATAGGCTTTTCTTTATATTTTATGTTAGATCAATTCGTTACAATGATGTAAAGTAAATAACAAGTTTACTAGGCTTAATAATGTTTGTTAATTGAAATATCAGAAGTAGTGGAGTTTTATCATACATGTTTTTGTTCAGATGTCTGCACAGATGGCTTTTTATGGGTCTCCAAGGAAGGTAGATTGGATAAGTTAGTTTTTGATGTAACATATACGAAACTGAGAATCCTCATTTCCATCTCAGTATTTGGCAATAATATAACCGTTAACTAGATATTTATAGACGTTATTTATAGTAATTATTTTGTTTTTGATCTTGTTTATTGTGAAAGTTGGTACATGTACCCGGTATATGAAAATTAAAACAATGGTTAAATTTCAAGGCTATATAGCATTCACTGTTACTGTCTACCAAATTTAAATTTCAATCACATTTGTGTAAGATACTGAACAGAATGACTTAATATTTGGCTAGCAGTTGTCTCTCTCTTGCTTGTATATATATATATATATTTTTTTTTTTTGGTAATTGAGTCAAAGTCATATGTACTGGTTGTAGGATTATTATTGTTTTTTAACATTTTTTTGCATTTGGTTATGCAATTTATTTGGTTGTTTGTTTATCTGAAGATATTCTTTGTCTCGCCATGGTAGTTATCTGACTGAAAACATACTGGGTTTCATTACTTTTATTTAAGGAAATGCACTTGTATTTAAACTTGAAAAAGTGACACCTAGACTTACCATCAATCCAAGCTGAAAATATTTGACATTTAAATTGTAATCTAACAAAAATGGTGGATTAAAAATGACATACATTCATTAGGGGGAGATGGAAGACTCATTTATCATATTGCTAACCAGCTGTCATGTTATTCAATGCATATATGCAGATTTGGTGTACATCTTGGTGGGTGACCTTCAAATTCATAGTTCTGTAGGAAGAAAATCCATAACCTCTGCTTCCGTAAATAAAAGAAATTTATTGAATTTTTCATAATGTATGTAATAGTTAAGACACATGTTGTGTAAATTTAAAAAAAGAACAAAGTTTTTGAAATGTATTGTGTAACACAATACTATTGTAAAGCATTGATACTATTGTCAAGAATTGACTTAGTTTACAAAGTTTGAAATGTCAGCATGATAGCTACCCTATTACATGGGTAACAGTTGGTATAAGCTATATAAAATATATCAGAACCATGGTGTTCAGAATAATGTAGTGTTGAAAAGAACTAATTTCTTCCTCCCATATTTGTATCCATAAGATAGAGTAAATTTAGTTAGGTAGAACATTATCTTCAGTAAGGCAATTGGCTGGAGCAATCCTGCTCATCTCAGGCATGAAACACAATATTGCATTTTGCAGAATATTTATTAGAAATTTCATAGTTGACTGCTTTTATAAATTATTACCAATTTTTTATACAGCTGTAATCTGATTTTTTTGTCAGTGCCCTTTTTGCTTGGAACACAATTTTCTGTTTTACGAGTGAGTGCTTTAGTATAAGCAAAAGTAAACAATAACAGGCAAATACAGTAGATCATTTTTCTGAAGACCAGGTAGGAATTGCTCACTGTGTCAACTAAGTCTTATAAAATCAAGAATGGAAATGTGGAATTTGTCAAGAGACAACAACCGGACCAAAGTGTAGATTACAGACGAAGGCCACCAATTGGTCTTCAATGCAGTGTGAAAATCACTCAACCAGAGGTGGGCCTCAGCTGACCCCTAAATAAAAACATGTTCTAGTTCAGTGAAAATGATGTTTCAGTAGTAGATATTTCTATATCATTGATATGGGGCACTATTGTTTAACCAGGCTGCTAATGGGTGTATATATATGTAGGACTCTAAAGTGCGATGGTACTCTAAAGTGCGATGGTCACGCTAAAGTGCGATGGTCTACGCTAAAGTACGATGGTGTATCACGGCGTGACGCTAAAGTGCAATGGTTGTTTTGTTTATTAACGTACGATTGTATATCACGCTAAAGTGCAATGAACCAATATAGTAAGGTTCGAGGGATTAAAGCTAGTTTCATAATGGTTGTAGAGTAAGCCGACTTTTTAGTCAGCTTGCTTGCATATATGCAATATTCGCCAAGCTTTCTTCTTCTTTGTAATGAGTACCAATAGATATAGGTAGATGTTGTATGAGTGCCAATGAGACAACTTTTCATCCAACTGCATTACAAATTTATAAAAGTAAACCATTATAAGTCAAGATACGGCCTTCAACACAAAGGCATCACTACATGTTATATTTTCCTACACTGTACAAAATAATGTTTTAGCGGATAATTTATGATTTACGCATGAATCTACTAAATTACGAACGAAAAGGTGAGAATTCAATGAACTTGGATCCATTCTTAAGCGAGCATGAAGAATTTGACCAAAACGATGTCCTATATAATAATACACTGGGGCCTTACTATTTTGGGTACTAATTTGTGTTTTGAATAATGACAGAGATTCACATTTTCTTATGTTTAGGTTAAGAGTGTTCCATAGTTTTGTTGTTGCAGGGATGAAATATTTAGATTATAAACGGGTCCGTGTGTTGACTTCTGTAATATTATTTCTTGTCTTGTATTATGATCATGCCGACTTCCTACTGAATCAGGCAATAAGTCTATTAAATATTTGAACGGGGACCGCAAAGTAGAAAAAAAACTGCAACATAAAAAATAATTTCAATTATCCGTTATAGCTTCTAAGGGAGCTACCATTTGATTTTTATGGGGGGGCTAGGATGAAAAATTTTGTCCTGCTTTTTTTTTTAGTTGTAATCCCTGTCCTGCCTTTTTATTTTTTACTCTATTCGGTCCTGCCTTTTTTTTTTACTAGTTTATCCTGACTTTTTTTACACAAATTGTCATCCTGCCTTTTTTTTTTACCAAGTTGCTCATCCTGCCTTTTTTTTCCCTCAAAACTCCTGTCCTGCCTATTTTTTTCAAATTTCATCCTAGCCCCCCCATAAAAATCAAATGGTAGCTCCCTAATATAGAAACAAGATCAAGGATACTTTTGTATCTCATCTGTATAGTAAAATGGTCGACTGCAGGACATAAGTCCTTCCAGAACCCGGAAAAAACATTTACTTCAGCCAACAAAGCACGGTTAGGTTTAAATTAAGTAAGTCATGGACATTTCGTTTAAAGTTATTAATCAAATACATTTTTTGTATTTTAAACATTTATCTTTCGGCATGTTCATTTTTCGTTTGTATAAACGACTGTTCTCGTCATAATTCATTGTACGTTTATTACGTCTATACTTTCGCGGACAATCGCACTTTAGCGTGTGTAGGCATCGTACTTTAGCGTAAACCATCGCACTTTAGCGAAACCATCGTACTTTAGCGCCCCCATCGCACTTTAGAGTACTACATATATATTTCTCTAAGGCAGCAACCATTTGATTTTCTGGGGGGGGGGGGGGGGGGTTTGGAAAAAAAAATTTGTTTCCAGTTTTTGGAGAAAAAAATAATTTGTTTTTGATTCTGAGAAAAAAAAAATGTTTGTTTCACCCTCAGCTGCCACTATATGTAATGCTAAAATTGAAAGAAAAAAATTGTTTTCGACTTGTCGTGAAAAAAATAGACTGTTTTTCGCCGCAGGCGAAAAAAAAAATTTGTCCAGAAAAAAAAACCATAGCCCCCCCCAGAAAATCAAATGGTTGCTGCCTAATTATTCAATTTATCCCTTTCTGCACCCATTGTATAAAAAAATTTAATCAATGTGTGGTTCGTTTGAACTCAGTTCTTCATTGGTTAAAATCCGTTTATGATGTTGAATTTTCTTGCTTTCCTCTGAATTTCCAATTGTGACGGCATGAAAAAAGGCGACCGTATCTGATGACGTCACATAGAAAGAACACATCTTTTTGCAGATCAATCGAAAAGAAGGAATACGTTTGCCTGCATATTGTTTAAAATCAATAGAGAAACGGATTCTACCACCAAATCTTATGTAATACGATATGTATCCACTCTCGACAGTTATATTTTGAATATTTAAAACGCTCGGTGAGCCTCACGTTTTAAATTTGAAAATTTAACTGTCTCAAGTGGATAATATCATAACACACTCGATTCAGTGGTAGAATCTATTTATATATATATATATATATAGTTTTATTAAATTAAAAATAAATTTACAACGAACTAACATGTTTTAGCCTTGTTCAATGTTGCACTTTTGGTGAAGGGTTATGTTTTATATATCCAATTATTCAGTCTATAGATAGTGTGACGTCAACGTGGGTCATTTGCATAGCTAGGTCAGTAGTCCCATTCCTTGAAAATGTGGTAGTCAAGTGATGAAATGAGTGTAAATGATCGACATAATAGGACAAAATTGTAATGTAATTTCATTACAAAATTGCTTGTCTCCACCGGACTCGAACCCGGGACCTCTGTGTTACAAGGCAGCGCGCTAACCGACTGAGCTAAAGAAGTACTTCCTTAGCTCAACCGCTTACAGCTGACTAAGTATCTACCAAATGTTCTAAGGGAAGCAATCCCGTCACACTTCCCCCACCTCAAGAGTCATCATACCATTATGACTCTCACACAAACATACCCTAGCTAGAATTCCTCTCTAACTACCGTGGGTTTTTTAGTTGGGCGCCAATGTAACCGGAGAGCACGAATTTCATTACAAAATTGCTTGTCTCCGAGTCCCGGTGGAGACAAGCAATTTTGTAATGAAATTCGTGCTCTCCGGTGCTCAGTCGGTTAGCGCGCTGCCTTGTAACACAGAGGTCCCGGGTTCGAGTCCCGGTGGAGACAAGCAATTTTGTAATGAAATTCGTGCTCTCCGGTTACAAATGAATTAAATATTTCATTACAAACATCATGGATAATCTACAGAATTCAATATTTCACAAGGAGCAATCATGGAACTAAGGAAAACTTGCGTGAAGTTCCCCAGGACAATGGTTAGCAACGTCCGGGGATATGGGTTAGCAACACCCAGGGGCTATGGGTTTTGTAACGACGTGCGTTAACCAATCAAAATCCTAGATATATACTAAGCCGGGGATAATGTGTTTTATTTCTCATATTAAAAATATTTAATGTATCATTACACACGAAAAGTAAATATATTGGGCAAGACTTTTATGTTTTATTTAATTACATAAAATCAAGGTTATAATAGAAATAATAAAAATAGAAAACAACAAAATAAATTCATAAACAGAAAAGTTCCTAAATTCTGACAAAATCAAACTTTATCGTTACCAACAAAGGAGAGAAAAACTAACTGTTTTATTCCTGACTTGCAACAGGCATTTTCTGAAGAAAAAGTGAGTTGAAACTAGTTTTATAGCTAGCTACACCTTCCACTTGTATGACAGTTGTTTATAAATTCAAATTTTGCAGATTTGGAAAAATTTCGAAAGTTTAATTTAATTTGAATTAAGTTTTATTTTAGTCTCAGATGATATGATTCTAATTTGGGTTGCATTGTTATACTTTTGAGTTCCTTCCAAAAAATACTCTTTGGTCGGGTTGTTGTCTCTTTGACATATTCCCCATTTAGATTCTCAATTTTATTGTTTTTTAAAATGACCTTGATACCTAGAATTGCTTGCTTTTTGCCCTGTATCAACCAAATGCCAAAACTATTAATTATGGACCCTGTACAATAACCATGTGTATGTACTATTAAAATTATTCAATTTACAGATGCACACAAAGTAATGTATGCTCCAGATCTGACTAACGCGTAATTTAAGTTGTATAACAAAAGATTATTGAAAATTAAACTGCTGCGTTGTTTACTTAATTTATTTTTAATTAAGATATTGTTTCACTTGACACTAAATATAAATGAAAATCAATTATTTTATTGACCGAAGCTATTTTCTTTGAATGTCAGACAAATATTTATTTAACAGACATTTAGAATGTACAAGAATTAGAAAGCATTTCATCATTTTATTAGCCAAAAGGGAAAATGCAGAGGCAGATTTAGAGGGTTTTTCAGGGGGTTGGGCCCCCCTTTTGTGGAAAAAAATTGGTTGATTATATAGGGAATCAATGAAGCATGACTGGAGCAGGCCCCCTCTTAGGCTGTCATTGGACCCCTCCTTATGAATATTCCTGGATCCGCCACTGAAATGTGCTTCTTGTTTAATCATTTGGCAAACCTTGTCTGCCTACCATTGGTTTGTAGTCGAAAAATTTGTCAAATCTCAAATCATTTGGCCAATTAGAACTGCACTGAACCTCCATCTTAGGGAGTCTTTTGTAAAAGTTGACAGTATGTGTGATGACCGGGAATAATTATACCAACAGGGAGGGGGGTAGGAGGGTTCTTATCCCGAAATCCCGGGTTTATAAACATGAAATACCAAAATCCTGAATTTGGAAAAAAGAATTCCCGGATCCCGAAAGGACCAATCCTGAAATTGTGAGCTTAAAAACACCACGTTCAGGAGTCCTGATAAAGTTACTACCCCTTCAGCAGGGTGGCTTATTATGGCATAAGTTTGGACATAGGTAAAATTTAGATGAAAGGAGTCAATTTGGTCCCTAGTATCTGTGTTATGCTTCACATGAAATAGCATCTGATCAAAAAGCCAATATCTTTCCTATGCTTGATATTGTATGTACTTTTAAACATAGCATTTATATTAAAGTCTATTCTTAGATCAGGGTTAATACCTTATGTATAGAGAGAAATGATTGATTCAGTAAGGTTAATTGTCTATTTGTCACAAGACTTTTGTTTCAAAAATGTTTTTCCTAAATATGCATAGTGATTAATGTAACTAGACAAATTGGTGCTTGTTTTTTTCTAAAAAATTAAGAATGTCATTTTATGTATGGGTTGATTGTCTGTTGGAGATCTATGATCAGTGGAGAATTGCTGCTGGTTATTTTTGCATATTCAAAATGAATGCATGTATCACACATTTAATATTTTGTTTGTATATCAACAGATATTTCCAACATTTTAAAAGACCTTATCACTACTTTGAAATCTGTAACGCTACAAAACTATTGAAGTCATACAACAATCACTTTTCCTTTGTAACGTAAGACATTTTCTACATGATGTCAAAATTTTATGAGAACCTTTGGGATGTCCAGTAATGGCTGACAAATAGCAATATGGTAAAATAATTTCAATCTCTTGTCTCTGTGTTTTTATTGATTATGATGCACCACAAAAATATCAAAATTTCAAGTAAAAATTTAATTTTTTTTAAATATACTCTTTGGAATCAACAATCATGGTTAATTTTACTGAAATTTTAGATTGAGTTTTACTTTTTTTTACATCGATTAAGATATTTTGTTCTATAGAACACCAATTTTTTAAAACTGTTTTGTTCTGATCTGATCACAAGAGAGGTATAGTTGCCTTTTGTGAGTCTAGAAGTATAGTCTGTCACACACTGTAAGATTAGAAATTATTGTGTGGATTTATTATACCGGTACATACATGAAGCTGTGGTGCTTTCTATAATAAGTAAAATTGACAAAACTTTGAAAATGACCCTGGTGTGAAATTTATTAAGGGGAAATTAACCCTTCTTTTTACTGTTGTTAGAATAGATATACTTCTTACAGCATATCATGATAACCTAATTTCTAGGACAATTCTGATGATTATGAAAAAGGCTATATATAACAGTGCCTTTGTACTTTTTACTTGACAAATACATTTTATGGTATTCAACAATGATTAGAAGCTATTATAACATGGTCTTAGTTTAGCAGTCTGCTCTGATTGTTCATCTGAATAGGTTTACTGGTTAATTCCTATAGAGATCATTAATACATTGATTAAGTCATATGGCTATAAAAATGTTCTTTTATATAGAGACAATCTGTTTACATTTTTGGACATATTTCTCTCACATCCCATGATCTTTTAATGTAATATTGTCCTTGAGTTTATGAAGCCATAAATAAAGTAAGAGATTTTTGGTTATGTATGTACGACAAGAGAAATCTTACATTCAAGTAAGTTTTAGGTTTCTACTATCTTAAAAGCCACACAAACTTTTTGAGATAAATCTCTTGAAAAGGAAAAGAGACATGAAACTGTTTGTATAAGAATTATTCCATGAATGATCATTTCAATTAACTCCACAAGTTCTTATATATTCTTACACATAAAAGCCATATTAAGCAACTTTGATCAAAACTTTCTTAGGTAATGCAAATTCTAGGAAATTCCTGAAATTTGGAAACATTAGCTTCATGTAAGGATTTTTTACTGGGTGATAAGTTTTTTCATCTATCCCTCGTCAAATTTCAATTTACCAAAAACTTTTGGTGGATATACCATAAGCGAACAATAATTTTAAAGTACATTTTGTTTTTACATGAATAGAAGGAGTTGTAGGGTAAAGTTAAATTAAACAAAAAACCAAGATCTGTGAGTACTTGAAAAAAAAGACAGACATAAAGAGATCACTGATGGTCTTTAAGAAAAATATACATGTACAATAATTGTCTTTTTCATGGTCTTTTTCCACCAATATAATCATACCATCACGAAATAGCCCAAAAGCTGTGCTTAAAAGTGGCGTTAATAATACATACAATCATAAATTTTTCATGGTGCATGAGGTACCTATATTGTCTTGATGCTGTTGGTAGTGTTTGATTCCAATCTGTATTCATAGTTTTTATGTCTCAGATATTGAATTTCCCTTCCTATTCTTATTCTTGTTGGAATTAGTTGAGGGTGTTTTAGGCTTAAATTGACTTTTATGGAAAAATACAATCACAATTTGTTCGATTTTGGCGACAGAAAGATATAGTTAATTTGATACCATACATCTACATTTTGATTTCAGTGCTCAATGCAGGCTGTCGAGTGACAAACTTAATTGTATTTTCATTGAAAAACTTCCGTGGACAGATTATTGATAGAAATACAACTTAATATTGGAAATTCTTATTAAGAATTGGCTTAATATAACGATAGATTTATTTAATTATGGGAAAAGATGTCACAAGACAGCAAATGATGTATCAATTTTTTCATTTCCTATGTGCAAGTCCTGATAATTATATTACTTTGGATTGTATTAGAGAGAAAAGTATTATTAACAGGCTATTATTGGAACTTGGAATTATTTTTAATTATTGAATTTTCATAATTTCTTATGCTGGAAATTTATAAAAAATTTCATGTTTATTTGGTAAAAAAATGTATTATAATGTTTTGAGCAGATCATAACACTTTCCATACAACATATTTTGTATAGACAGTGTTGTGCGCGGCACAGTACATTCTAATGAAAATGTACTATCTTCTTTGTAATAGAAAGTGTTGTGCGCAGCACAGAACATTTGAGTACAGAATAAACATGGAATTTATTAAAAAATTTCCAGCACAAGAAATTATGTAAATTCCATAATTAAAAATAATTCCAAGTTCAAATAATAGCCTGTTCATTAGTATTTCGAAACAAGTAAAGTAACTAGCAAAGTTAAGGTTCATTGATAGATTTCGAAAAAGACTTTTTGGGGGTATTATTATAGCAGTTGAATGTTGATGAAAATATTTAACAGGATAAATACCATGCCAGAGATGATAGCATTTATAAATTCCCAAAAGAAGACAGTCCTTGGTTCTCGTAGGCCTTTTCTTATTCCTCTAAGTTGGAAGCTTCAACTTTTAATTTCAAATGAACCTTACAGAGCCAAAGTTATCTTTTTGTCCAAGTGGATCTTAAAGATATGTTGAGTGGAAATTGCATGGTTAGCAATTAGTATATTAGCAATAAATTCCTTTATTCTGAGAAACATTAAAAAGCCAAAAAGCATTTTCAATATGATTTTTAATGACTTGTTTTATGAGAAGTTCATAATTGCATTTGTTATCGCTTGCATACAGAATCCAGATCGTAGCTAATCTCCCTTCACTAATGAAAAATAAAATGCTGGAAAATGTTCCGGACAGTGACAGATTTGATTGAAATATTGATGAATATAATATAATAGTTGACAAATATCACAATATTTTAACCATAAATATGCAACCTAAGGCCAAACTACATCTTGGCTCTTTAGAAGAAATATGACAGCTGAAATGTTAGGACCTGATCAACAGTTAGAAATTTAATCAGGCAGAATGTTAAATGAACCTTTTGAATAGAAAACAAAATCAGAGGCGGATTTAGGGGGGGGGCCCAGGGGGCCCGGGCCCCCCCTTTTTGGGAAAAAATTTGGTTGCTTATATAGGGAATCACTGAACCGTGACTGGAGCGGGCCCCCTCTTAGGTCAGTCAGTGGGCCCCCACTTATGAAAATTTCTGGATCCGCCACTGAAAATCATGTTTGTTATTTTTTCTTTCATTATTTGAGCATTCTTTTTCAATGTGTTGTTTTATGATTAATTAATCAAACCCATCTTCAAGCCCTTATATGAAAATTTTCTTTGAAAATAAGTATTATATGAATCTTGGACAGCTTTTAGATTGTTTAATAGTAGAATAGATGTCATTCTAAGAAGGGACACACTTGATAGACCAAAGTTTTTTTTTTTCTTCTTTTTTTATGAATAATTCATATATATATATGTATATATGTATACTTGTGAGATTTTATTAAAAATTTAAGTTTAAATAAGTGAGCCTAAGAGACACACCACTTTATTAACAGTTTTATTTAACTGAGAATATATGAGATGTCAGTGAAAAGGAATTTATACACAGGGTTATATTGCTTTTTTCAATGTTACTGTAAAATGATTTGAGTTCTTTTAAAAATGAAATCACTAAACTCTGAGGAAAATTCAAAACGGATAGTCCCTAATCAATTGGAAAAATCAAATGATAAAACATGTCAAACTATCATCTATATGATCATTATATACTTCATTCTAGCTAGGAGAAGGCCTATATTTCATTTATCTTTTCTACAGTCCCCTTTTCGAATTCTTCCATTTCAATGGGGGAAAAAAATATAAAATTGAAATAATGTATACAATTCTTTCGATCTTTCCACCAGTGTTTTAGTCACATTTTTGTCTAACTTGATTTCTATCTCTCCTATTATTTTATTTTTCAATATTTAGGACCAGGAAAATAAAATTTAGCTTAAAATTGAGAATGGAAATGGGAATGTGCCAATTATTAGAGACAACAACCCAACTAAAGAGTAAAAAACAGTGGAAGGCCACCAATGGGTCTTCAACACAGCTAGAAAATTCCCCATCCAAGAGGCAGACTTCAGCTTGCCGGCCCCTAAACAAAAATGAGTTTTTGTGTTCAATTGTCTCTAGAATTCAATAGAGATCTATGCTTAATTTGATTGTGGTGTTCTTAATGATACAGATCAAACATAACTTGTGCACAATTTATATCTGAATCAAAAATTATTTATTTACAACATTTCATGTTAATAAATAAAATAAGTATGGTGGAAAATACTGATTAACAATTAGATTTGATGGGTTAGTTACTATTGATTAGTAATTTTTCAAGGTACTCCTGTTCTGCATGTAATTTATGAGATTAGAAGAACTTTGTTATTGTAGACTTGAGAATGTGTAAATTAACAATTTACACAAGTAAGTCTGTTCTTCCATTTAACACTCCCTCTTCTTGAGAAAAGACATATTGATAATGGTGTTTCCTTTGTTACAGATCGATTGATTACTCCTTCAGTTAGATATTATATGAGGTTTGTTAACGAGCCGTTATGAAGACTGACAGATCTGTTAATTAATAGATATTTGAACATGTTGTTTTCTAAATTATCCATTCAGGATGTTATTTTCAGATGAGAATGCAAATACATTTTCTGTTTCATTTAATTTTACTTGAAAAAATAGGCTATTGTTAGGCTCATCATACTGTTGAAAATGGTAACATGATTCGGATAACTTCCTTATTGTCAATATAAACAAATTATTTCATGTTGAAATATTCTCAAAGGTTGCCAATTTTACTTTAGAATCAGAAATTCTTAGATCCTAGATTTTTGCAGGTCAAACCAATTACTATATGATATGGATTTTGCTTATTGTTGAAGGCCAGCAATGACCTGTGATTGTTTATAAATTTGTCCTTTTGATCAATGGATAATTGTCTCATTGTCAATTATGCAACAATCTCCTTATTTTGACACTGTCTTGTTGAAATACTTGAAGCTACACTATAAAGGATATATTACAGAATTGTTGACTATTTTAACCTCTAAATTTATATTTTTTACAAGTTTAACGTTTTTTTTTTCCATTGAGCTCCTCATGTTAATCACTGTCTTCAGTTAATCTTCATAAAAATAGTTTGATATTCATTCATACAACTTTTTTTCTGTATAGAACAGGATTATTATTTTTTTTTGATAACACACACTGTCAATTCCAAAAGTGAAGTATTTTTGTTTTTTTTTCCAATTTATACAGATAGCCATTATCATATATTGTTATAATTTTGTTACTACTCTTGCTTCCATGCATCTCAACAACATCAGCAGCAGCATATATGACTTTAAAATTTCCCCCTTATACTGTGTTCCCAAAAACAATTTGGAAAATACAGCAGTGGCGTATCCAGAGGGGTGGTTCTGGAGCTTGGAACCCCCCTTTTATTTCAGACGATCAATGCATTTGAATGGGGATATATAGTTGGAACTCCCCCTTTATCCTGGGTTGAGACCCCTCTTTTTTTTTGAAATGGCTGTATACACCCCTGTACAGTTTGCTGTTTGGGTAAATGATGTGTTATGAATGTGTATCGCGAAATGTGTTTGATATGTCTTAATATAGCATGCTAGCTTTTGCATTATTTAAAGCCATGAATTGTAATAGGTTTTTCAAGCAGAAAGTAATTAAGATCTACTCATTCAGTCATGTTTTAATGACTTTTGAATTCCTGATAACTTCTTCTATAGAAGATTTTTAAATAGGAGTATTTATTGTAAAAAGCATATGACATTGATCCATTTAGATTAGGAAACTTTAGGGTGTTAATTACAAGTAATATATGTAAAATCTGATTGGTTCATGTATTGTTCGCTGAGCATGTCAAATCATGCTTAATTGGTTTAGAACTTCCTGTTTCAGCAACTAAAATTGTATTTAAGTGAATATTTGTATTGGTAATGAAAATATCATGGGATAAAATATTTACTAAACAAAGAATTGTATAATTTCTGTGTAAATCTGTGTTGATTGCATTTCTTGATGTATAGATGGTTAGTTGTCATATAAAATTAATCAAGATTTTAATTCAGTCCATGTAAGAACTCAAACTAACCTAACTGAAGCAAATGTTTTTTTTCGTGTGTGTATTAATATTTCTCTCATTTTTACTGGATTTATCCTTTTCCTGATCTGTTGTTTTTTTTTATTTAATCAACATGTGGTTTGTTTGATCTCAGTTCTTCATTGGTCAAAATTCGATTATGTCGTTAAGTTTTCATGCTTTCCTCTGAAATTTCTATAGTGGAACTATGAAAAAATGATGACCATGCCTGATGACGTCATATAGAAAGAACAAATCTTTTTGTAGGTTGTTTAAAGATTGCCTGCATATCATCTAAAATTCACAAGAGATACAGATTCCACATCCAAATCTCTCCTCCCATACAAAGTAACTGCCACAGAATAACCAATAGTGCAGAAAGTGTGTTTAAACATCAAACAATCACCTGTATTACCTAAATGTGTTTAGTTCACCTGTTTAACCTCCATGTGTTTAGTTCACCTGTGTTACCTCCATGTGTTTAGTTCAACTATATAACATCAACATGTTTAGTTCACCTGTATAACCTCCATGTGTTTAGTTCACCTGTGTTACCTCCATGTGTTTAGTTCAACTATATAACATCAACATGTTTAGTTCACCTGTATAACCTCCATGTGTTTAGTTCACCTGTGTTACCCCCATGTGTTTAGTTCAACTATATAACCTCAACATGTTTAGTTCACCTGTATAACCTCCATGTGTTTAGTTCAACTATATAACATCAACATGTTTAGTTCACATGTACAACCTCAATGTGTTTAGTTCACCTGTATTACCTCCATGTGTTTAGTTCAACTATATAACCTCAACATGTATAGTTCATCTGTATAACCTCCATGTTTTAGTTCAACTGTATTACCTCCATGTGTTAAGTTCACTTGTATTACCTTCATGTGTTTAGTTCACCTGTATAACCTCCATGTGTTTAGTTCAACTATATAACCTCAACATGTTTAGTTCACCTGTATAACCTCCATGTGTTTAGTTCACCTGTATTACCTTCAGGTGTTAAGTTCACCTGTATAACATCCATGTGTTTAGTTCACCTGTATTACCTCCATGTGTTTAGTTCACCTGTATAACCTCCATGTGTTTAGTTCAACTATATTACCTCAACATGTTTAGTTCACCTGTATAACCTCCATGTGTTTAGTTCACCTGTATTACCTCCAGGTGTTAAGTTCACCTGTATAACATCCATGTGTTTAGTTCACCTGTATTACCTCCATGTGTTTAGTTCACCTGTATTACCTCCATGTTTTAGTTCACCTGTATAACCTCCATGTGTTTAGTTCAACTATATTACCTCAACATGTTTAGTTCACCTGTATAACCTCCATGTGTTTAGTTCACCTGTATTACCTCCATGTGTTAAGTTCACCTGTATAACATCCATGTGTTTAGTTCACCTGTATTACCTCCATGTGTTTAGTTCACCTGTATTACCTCCATGTTTTTAGTTCACCTGTATAACCTCCATGTGTTTAGTTCAACTATATTACCTCAACATGTTTAGTTCACCTGTATAACCTCCATGTGTTTAGTTCACCTGTATTACCTCCATGTGTTAAGTTCACCTGTATAACATCCATGTGTTTAGTTCACCTGTATTACCTCCATGTGTTTAGTTCACCTGTATTACCTCCATGTTTTTAGTTCACCTGTATAACCTCAATGTGTTTAGTTCAACTATATTACCTCAACATGTTTAGTTCGCCTGTATAACCTCCATGTGTTTAGTTCACCTGTATAGCCTCCATGTGTTAAGTTCACCTGTATAACATCCATGTGTTTAGTTCACCTGTGTTACCTCCACGTTTTTAGTTCACCTGTATAACCTTTATGTGCTTAGTTCACCTGTATTATCTTCATGTGTTTAGTTCAACTATATAACCTCACCATGTATTACCTCTATGTGTTTAGTTCAACTATATTACTGTGTTTAAAGAATTGGATGCTACATGTTGTGTCTCTGTAGAACTTACCACTGTGATTGAATGTTATGTGTGTTGTCAATGGTCGATCCCCCTTTTTTTCACTTTTAAATATCTCTGTGTTTTATATTTACAGTTCACAGAAATATTTAAATATTGTATTTTAACTAATGGATATTTTCGTAGCTATCTGCTGTAAAACATCTGCAATGGACCTTCTAGTACACAATTATAATAACTATGATACTGTTATATAAGTAAAGAAAAATAATATATGTTCTGCAAAAATTTTACCTTTCTCAAATTTTATGTAGTTCAAAAGTTATAGTAAAATGCCTTTCAGATCAAACTCATATTTGATATCAAATTAACTTAAGCAAATGAGTGATTTGTAAACTTGAGCCTAAATAATATGTTTGAGAGAAAATTATACCAATGTCTTGGTAGTTATCATAACTTATAGGACAGATATACTGATCAATGATTCTGGATAATTATCTTATGTTACAACTTGACCATTTATCTATACTTATCACCATAGTGTTTTATTTTAATAGTTTGTGCAGCTTATTTGGTCATATGTTTTCTCCACAATTTTAAGCAGATATAAAGCACGTGTCGTAAAGTATTTGAGATGTAAACCAGTTTTCTAACAAGTGTTTTTTTTTATTTCAATTTTGAAGTTTTGAAACCAAATTACTTAGATGGAACTTTGGTAAATTTGAGGTTGGAAACAGCTTTCTTTCAATTACATGTTTGAACAGATAGAAAAAGAAGTTGAGAAACTTAGTAACAAATAAAAGTTGTATTTTATTTTGTAATATATTCACTTTTTATTTGAACGCTAAAAAAGTTTTTTGGATCGTATAATGGTATGATGTCATGGTCGTCTGCATTGTCGTCCGTAGACACATTGGTTTTCAGACAATAACTTTAGTTTGAGTTAATAGATCTCAATGACAATATTTAGGAAGGTTCAATACCACTAAAGGAAGATTGAGATTGATTTTGGAGATGATAGTTCCAACCGTTTATGAATTAGGGGTCCAAAAGGGGCCCAAAACAAGCATTATTTCTAGTTTCAGGATAATAACTATTGTATAAGTGCTTAAATCGGGACATAAACGATTTTTTTTCTTGTCATCGGAGGAAAATAAACTTACAGTTGCATTTATTATAGCTCTTAATAAATGACATAGTAATAACTATAACATATTTGTCAAATTTAGTAAGAAATCGTTTTTTTGTCGAGCCTGCAACTTTTGTTGCAGAAAGCTCGACATAGGGATAGTGATCCGGCGGCGGCGGCGGCGGTGTTAGCTAACTTCTTAAAAGCTTTATATTTTAGAAGGTGGAAGACCTGGATGCTTCATACTTTGTATATAGATGCCTCATGTTACGAAGTTTCCGTCAGTCACATGTCCAATGTCCTTGACCTCATTTTCATGGTTCAGTGACCACTTGAAAAAAAAGTTCAAATTTTTTGTAATGTTGAATTCTCTCTTATTATAAGTAATAGGATAACTATATTTCATATGTGCGTACCTTGCAAGGTCCTCATGTCTGTCAGACAGTTTTCACTTGACCTCGACCTCATTTCATGGATCAGTGAACAAGGTTAAGTTTTGGTGGTCAAGTCCATATCTCAGATACTATAAGCAATAGGGCTAGTATATTCGGTGTATGGAAGGACTGTAAGGTGTACATGTCCAACTGGCAGGTGTCATCTGACCTTGACCTCATTTTCATGGTTCAGTGGTTATAGTTAAATTTTTGTGTTTTGGTCTGTTTTTCTCATACCAAATGCAATATGTCTACTATATTTGTTGTATGGAATGATTGTAAGGTGTACATGTCTAGCGGGCAGATGTCATGTGACCTTGACCTCATTTTCATGGTTCAGTGGTCAATGTTAAGTTTTTGAGTTTTGATCTTTTTATCTAATACTCTATGCTATAGGTCAACTATATTTGGTGTATGGAAATATTTTATGATCTTTATGTCAGTTGCGCAGGTTTTATTTGACCATGACCTCATTTTCACGGTTCATTGCACAATGTTAAGTTTTTGTGTTTTTTAGTCTATTTGTCTTAAACTATTAGTAATAGGTCAACTATATATGTTGTATAGAAGCATTGTTAGCTGTACATGTCTGCCTGGCATGGTTCATCTGACCTTGACCTCATTTTTAAGGTTCATTGGTCTTTGTTTAGTTATCTTGGTTAATGTTAAGTTTATGTGACAGTTGTTATAATGCTTAACTTTATACTTAGGACTCAACATAATATCAATGATTAGTATAGAAGGCGAGACATTTCAGTGTGTGCACTCTTGTTTAAATTTTGTACAAAATTCAATCGTATCCGAATCCAGCTTTGTTCAGACAAACTTCACAACATATAATTTAAAGCATGTCATAAAAGTTTTTAAATTTAAAATCTATGTGCAACAAATGACTTATCCTTAATCATTAATGTTCAGTGAATCAGCCTGAAAAATATTCAGTATTTTATAAAGAGCATGTCTGATTTTTAAAAAGAGTTGCATGTAAGCCCCTTATTTTTTTTACAGTGGATTATTGGTATGAAAGTCAGTGAAGTACTGTTATAGTTCAATGTACTTTTCTGGTGGTATAGGTATATAGTTACAATTAAGCCAATTATTTCAAATACTTTTCAATACACTTTAGTCATCATTGCTTCATACAAAACATCATTTGACATCACAAAAAAGGGTACTTTCTGAAGCATGAAAAAGGTGCCAGGAAATGGCTAGAATGCAGGATTTTGCATCATTTACCCCAGAGCTTCTGGGGGCCTTGAGCGGCCCCCAGACCCCCGGCCATAAGGGCGGCGAGCTAGAGCTTTGCGCCGTCCGCATTGGTTGGCGGATTTAACTTTTAGATGTGGGTAAGTAATTTTTTTATTGATCTTACCCGTGGTAAGTCAAGGTGCCAAAAAAATCCTAGAACACTGCACTGGTGGTATCAGGCAGTGCTCAGTGAAGCATTTTGTTACTTAGGTTAAGAAAACATCATTGGATGCATGATACAAACAAATCAGGTTTTTGTCCTTTTGAAATTGTTAGAATCCAAGGTCATATTGGCAGTTGTCAGAAGAATGCATAAATAGTTCCGGATAGTTAGATATTACAAATTAAATATTCCATTTATAACTTTTTCTTCAGAAAAAAGTTATTCCTTTTGTATTCTACTGGAGGACACTGAAAGGCATAGATAATTGTATGTTTCTGGTATGTTAATCAGTGAATGATCAAGTGTATCCTTTTGCAAATGTTATGATTGGCTGTTGGAGAAAGTTTCTGCTATGATCTTTCATTTCATGCATCTTTAATCATACGATCTTTGTTTACACCATCCAGTACATTACGTTTGAGATACCAGAAAACTGCAGTGAAAACCCTGATAAAATCATTTGTTATCAGATTGTAGGGAATCAAATGATATGAGTTCTTATGTGTATTACTATCAAAGATTGGATCTTCAATTTAATTAAAGGTACCAGTGCAGAGCTATGCAGCAATCAAAGTGTTGTCTGATTACAGCATATTTGATCTGATTTATGACCTATAAAAAGGATTACACCAATATTCTGTCATTTTCTACTGTAAAATATTTTTAAAGATATTGTTTTTCCGCTCTGCTTATTATATAAAGTCAAGTGATTAAAAATGAATGAGATTACAACATGTGAAAATTAAAATTAAATTATGTAATTTTATTTGAAGTACATGAGGTGTATAGGGCCAGACTTTTGTGAGAAAATTGTGCTTTGCTTACATTTGTTTTTTAGGTTTCATAAAGAGTGAGAATTGGTTATTGCTTGACATCAACTGAAGTTATTTTAGTTTTAATTTAATAATAAACAAGCCTTTAGTGAGTTTATTTTTAATATTTGAATTAAATAACCAGTTGATTTATCAAGCAATAACCAATTCTCAGGAGTTGTTTAAACGATTTCTCTTATGGTCAACACTGGTAATGTGTTAAAATTCTGTGATTTTGTCTTTTGCAATTACCAGTATGAGAGCATGTGTCCTGCTAAGGCATCAAATTTTAACGTCAGACATTTTAAAACATTGTGCATGCTTAAGAATGTAATAAAATTAACAGAAAAGAAGATTTTCAGGTAAAAAGTACAAGTGTTTTTTATATTTTTGAAAAACATCATATATGTCCAGTGGTGGATCCAGAACTTTTTGTGAAAAGGGGGGGAAGGGGGGGGGGCAGTCACGCTTCAGGCACCCCTGGATCCCCTTATGATGTCTGTTGACTTTGATGATATGTACATCTTCTGAACCTTTCAATGTCAAATTTAACAGGAATAATGAAATGAATTTTTTGTATATTATTGAAAAAAATATTTTTTGTCCTTTTTACTGTGGATGAAACCTTTGAAAGTTAAATTTAACAGAAATAATGAATGAATAGTCCTTCTAAGTTTCAGCATTGGTGAGAACCATGACTTCAAGTTGCAATTCATAATTCTAGTTTAATAGGTGTTAATTTTAAAACAGAAAAGAAAATGCCACAAATAAAATCTGCAAACTAGTATTGCTACCAAATTTTTAAGGCCCCTGAAAGTTTTTTTTGCTTAATAGTGGCCATTAGGCACAAATACCATGTGAGCAAACAGGTTCTACTGAGCCTTAATTTTTTATAGCATATAGAAAAAATGCTTTCTAACTCAGTTCTCATATAATAAGAATGAGGTTATTTATCATGAAGTTTTGAACACTTTGCCAATCAATGATACTAAAAGCTTAAAGCTGTCATATACAATATTAAGGTATAGTTAAGGGAGATTGAGCATGCAAACATTTACAGATCTCTTTGAAATGTTAAATTAACCTGCTAGAACCCTTTAAGTTTGTGTGTTTATTTAATCAGCTACCTTACCCATTGTTTGTTTATGCTAGTAGTCTAATGAAGAGTTTTATTGAGTATGGAATACTGACATCTGTTTTATTAAGCCTACCCTATGATGTGTTTACATTTATGACAGAAAAAAATATCAAGAAAAAGATGTGTTTATTTGTTCATTGGAAAAAACTCATTTAGAAACCTTTATTGTGTGTGGTAGGTTTTATGAACTAAGAATTCGAACAAAAATATGTTTATCACAGTATTGAAACTAGCTGAGGTTAGTAAGGTAATTGAACTCTACTTGATACTAGAGGGCAGCACTCTAACGATCATCAATCAATGTGTTTGTGTCCTATATAATTAATGAGCATTTTACTTTCATATTATGATTAGTTAAGGAGATGATATTAGTTTGTGAAATTAGTAGATTGAAATGAATTATACCTAATGTCATTCAGTCTGATTCAAATATAGCTGCAGAACCGTACCTAAGAGCTACTGTTCTACAGCTAATTCAAATACAGCTCCTGCAATGATGCTTTGCTTGCAATGTTTTGGTAACAAATTCAAAGGTGTGTATCAATATAACAAAAGCAGAGGGTCTGCAAATGGAAAATAGAAGTATGAGTTGTAAAGTCCTTATAATCAGATTAAATGTTCTTCAACCTCATTTCTATATTTTTACGGGCTTCCTGATCAGGCCTTTTTCTCACACACTCATAAGCAATAAGTCAGCTATATGATATGGACTGATTGTAAAATGCAAGCATAGTTCATTTGACCTTGACCTTATTTTCATGGTTTATTGGTCAGCATTAAGTTTGTGTAAATAGGTCTGTTTCTCAGAAACTTAAAGTATTAGATTGACTATATTTGTTGTATGGAATGATTTTAAGGTGTCAGCTTTATTCAAAATTCTACTATGGAAGTGTTTATCAATCAATTATTTAATGGATATTAAAATATTGATCCCCTTACAGAACTGAAATGTTTGCAGCAGATCTGCTGCAAACAAAATGCTTGCAGGAACCCTTTGAATAATGTTTGCAGATGTTCGCAGCTAGCTGCAAACATCCTGCAAACATTGCAGCTTTTTGCTGCAAGCTTGCGGCAAGCTTGCAGAAACAAATATGTTTGCAGTAAGATTGCAGGAAAAACTAGAATATAAGGGATGTTCGCAGCTATTGAAGGAATCTTTGACAATTTTATATGTTTGCAAGAGCATTGCAAGAAACTACATAAAACGACTGAGCATGCCTATTTGGTAACTTCCTGGAAGATAAAGATTTGAAATTTGAAAATGTTGGTGATGTTTGTATAGTTTGGCAATTAACAGATAAGTATTTAAAGACATTATTTGTAAGTACATATTCATCGTAGAATGTTAACTTATGAAATTCATTCCTTCCACAGATATCTGCATGAGGTTTAAAATACATTTTCAGATATGTAACCATGCAATATACAGTACTCCCTCATATGCTTAGAGATTATCACTTACAAAATATATGTAAGTCTAGTTGAACTATAGCTGTATATAATCATATACATCATAGCAAAGAAATTTTCAAATTAATCTTTTTAACTTTAGATTCATGCATGTAATTCATTTGAGAACGTACTTGGAATTAATTTAACTTATTAAACATGTTAAAGGGTATAAACTTATGCTATGACAATTTTTCAAATGATAAAGTAATTGAATTATTTTATGAATGAATGAATGTAACATAACTTTTTAAGA
The DNA here is from genome assembly GCF_965363235.1 of Mytilus galloprovincialis. NCBI lineage: Eukaryota > Metazoa > Mollusca > Bivalvia > Mytilida > Mytilidae > Mytilus > Mytilus galloprovincialis. Next base: position 100,350,224 of record NC_134839.1, read on the forward strand.
ATTTGCTGTGTAATATAGATAAAATGATGTGTACACAACATGCATGACATGACATTGGTTAATTGTATAACAGATTGATTTGATTAAAAATGTTTGCAGCAGGTCTGCAGCAAACACGCAGGAGAAAGATTAATTTGCATAAATATGTTTGCAGCAGGTCTGCGGCAAACACTCATTTGCATATAAATGTTTGCAGCAGGTCTGCAGCAAACAGGCAGGAAAAATATTAATTTGCATAAATATGTTTGCAGCAGGTCTGCAGTAAACACTTATTTGCATATAAATGTTTGCAGCAGGTCTGCGTCAAACACTCATTTGCATGGTAAATTGTTTGCAGCAGACCTGCAGCGTATTTGCAGCAAAAACGCCGCAAACACGGACTCTATGTTCGCTGCAAGTCTGCAGCAAGTTCGCAGCAGACTTGCAGCAAATGTTTGCAGGAGGCTGATTTTTTCAGTAAGGGGAATACACAGTTAACAATGTAAAGTTCTTTTACCTGTTATGAGCAATTTGCTTGATAGTTAACAGTCACTCAATTGTAGTTAAACATCTTTGAAATGTCAATTAGAGGTTGGTTGCTGTTTAAAGTTACATGAATGGTCAGTTTTCTTGTTAATCAATTTGTTTGTCAATAAGTGGTAATACAATACATGTCTGCATAACAGTTTAAGGTTCTGCCAAAGTACACACAATAAATAAAATTTCACCAAACAGTGGCGGATCCAGGGGGGGGGTTCCGGGGGTGCGCACCCCCCCTTTATTTTTGCCGATCAATGCATTTGTATCGGGACATATGTTTTGCACCCCCCCTTTGCCCTGGGTGCCCTGGGTTAGCACCCCCCCTTTCGAAAATTCCTGCATCCGCCCCTGACCAAAGTACATGAAGTATTGAATTTTTTATATTTGATAGATTTCATATATATAAAAGATGTGGGATATACATCATTGCTACATCAGTCTTACTAGAGGGTTCACAAAAAAAGATATCAAGATGCCACTTTATACAAGACCTTGCTACTCAGAATTATATAGATAGTTGAAATATTTACTATGAAGCTATAAATTACAAAAACAAGAAAATCTTCAAAATATGAGGCCAAATAGTTGTACCTGATTTATAATATGGATTCAGAAATCTTAAACTGAGGGATTTACATTTAACTTTCAATATCCCTGATTGCTTTACCAAGGAGTTGCTACAAGAATATAAATATGGGGGTGAAAGTTTCAGACTACTGAGAGCCTCTTGTTTTGATATCTACTGTTGAAATTTAAACATATCATATTTTTCTAATTTAAGATCGAAAGTTTGTGATTGCCAATGCTCAGATTGAAACTTCACCAATTATATTCTGCAATGATGGATTTTGTGAACTTACTGGATATTCACGAGCGGAGGTTATGCAGAAATCGTGTATTTGTGATTTCTTACATGGTCCCCTTACTGGTTCACTGGGAATATTACAGATTAAAGATGCTTTACAAGGCACAGAAGAAAAACAAGTGGAAATTCTTTACTACAAAAAAGAAGGGAATTCTCTCGGTAAGAATTTATTAAGCCCTTAACTTACTAATTAATTTATTTTATAAATTCTTCAAAACTTCATATTCTAATTTTAAGTGAATAATTTGCTGAATAATTTGTGTTTGATGAAAGATTTACCAGCATCTGTCAACGTTTGTCTCACCTTCCAGTAAATCCCAGAAGTGAGACTTAGGCCTGCTGTTTACAGTGACAACAATTGATAAACTTTGTGATTAGGTCAGTGAAGACCAACGTATGTTAAGTCAATGACATTTGGTATGCAGTTGTATGAGCCTTGGTACAACTTATTGCCATGGAGATTATTTGGCTCTGCCCCCTTAATCATGATCCACTGAATAGAAAATATTTAATACCATGTAGTTCACATGTTTAAGTTTGACAAAATGTTACTGATGTATAGATAGTTATTCAATGCTGCCATTTTAATTTCAATATTGCATTTTTTAAAATATACAGATAACACACACATGATCTTCTGTTGAAGATATGTGTTCATTCAAACTAGAACAAATATGTTCAGTAAGTTAGTTAACATTGACCAAATCGTTCATGATTCTGAAGACATTTCTACATTTTATATTTGCTAACCAGACAAGTAACCTACAAACAATAAATATTTCAAGTTTAATACATTTTACCTTTGTCTTCCTCAAGATCTTTCTCTCCATAATTTGTACACAAGTCCAATTATATGCTGGATATCTTTAGGACACTTTAACAAATTCGCTGTTTGTGTACTCTTTTGGAACATCTGTCTTCATATCTGTTTTGTACCTCATTTTTTTGTCAATAAGGTTTTGTATAGACATGTTTTTGTATGATTTTGTTTTGTCCATGGTGTTGTCAGCAACAAATATTTTGTTATTATGAACTGGCTCCATGATGCATACAAATATCAAACCATCAGCATCAACCAAAAGAAGACTTATATGGATTTAGTTGTTAAAACATGTCTAACCTTGGTATATAATAATCATAACTATCAAGCTTCATAGACCTAAAAGAATAAGACATAATATTTGTTTTGACTTTGCCACTAGTTATTTAAGTCAAAGCTAAATATTGGAGTATCTGTTGGCTTGTTTATCTTTTACTGGTAAAAAATAAGGAAATATGGTATGGTTACCAGTGAGGCAACTCTCCACCAAAATAAAGTGGAGTTCAAATGACATGGATGTAAGAAGGTGCTTATTTTTTTTTATATTTTTTATGTAATTAAATGCATTATTACCTTTTTTACTCTCAACTTTGAAAAAAGAAGTCATTTATTCTATGCATAGACCTTAATAATATATAGCTCAAAATGAAATTACTGTCTCATACATATTTTTATTGGAGAATTTCATGTAACACAACCTTTTCATTTACTGCTGCACTCAAATTGATTTACTCTGGATTTTAATATAATTTGTATAAAAGATTCACTTAAATGTCATAATGGTGCTGTTGTCCTTCCTTGGAATTGATGTAAAGTAAATTTTCAATCTGAACATTTTATTAAATTAGAAAATAGTTTATTGTTCAATTTCACACAAGAATTTGATTACAAAAATCTATTTGTTTCCTCCAAGTAAAGAGTAATTTCAACCTTTTACACAATTTCCAATAACATTGGGTATTATTGAATTGCAATTTCTTCTGATTCCATCTGGACACAATTTCTTCAAATAAATTGTTTTCTTTTTTTTTGTCTTACAGTATGTCTATTCATACTGAAAGGTTACTGGAATTTGTTTAGTAAAAAATAAGTACAATTTGGAAACTCTGAGACAGCTTCCAATATTCATTTACTTTTATTGAATTGCCGTGTTCTTTCGATTTCATTATGCAAATTTTCTTGATAGAGATTGTTGTCTACATTCAGTAACAGTATGTTTTGTATGGTATTTGAATAGCACCTTTAATCTTCTCCCCTAATACAAATAGAAAATTATTTGAATAGGATCATGTCAGATGGTCGGGAACCAAACATCTACCATAATATTCAATATAAATTTTTCCCTCCTACGATGAATGATTGATATTTGATCAATATCTTAGGTTTGTCAAATTCCCAGCACTGTAAATCAACCAGTACAGAAACTATTTATAATACACTTGTAGATAGATTTATGTGAAGAAAATGAAATATGCAATAGAGCTGCTATTTATTAACCCCAAGTGAAACATTAGCTAACTCGCACCAATCTAACTAGAACCAGGATTTAGTGATTATCCTCAAGTCATTTTGTTAAATAGTTATTTATATTTGTCAGTGTTTTTGTCTAAGTACTAATGCTCATGGTTTAGAGGATAAGGGAAAGTTCATTTATCTTGCTTTACTTGATATTCCCTGATTTTTACTGTTTTATTTGACAGTTCTTAAGAACTGTTTTAGTAAATTACATTTATTGGATTCAAGCAGCTGAGGATTTTCTTAGGAATATTAAGATTTTAAATGTCAAAAGTAAAATCTGGTCAATTGAAATGAACTAAGTATAAAGCATTAAATGATCTAGAGGGACTCAAATGTACACAGTAGTACAGCAACTATCACATTGTTGCATTACCGTAGTTACTATATGCTGTATTAACATGATAAAATGTTGGTGCATCAGATTTTTTTTAACAATGTTTTAAGCAGATGTTAGCTTTGAAGAGGTTAATTATATTTTTTGAACTTAAACAGAAATATATTGTACCACAATACTTATAAAAAATAATCTCAAATTCATGTAGATTTTATGAATTTTGGAGGAGAACACCTCTAGTGTTGATAATTAAGGTTAGCTTATAAAACCCTAGGCATGCAGCTTTCCTGATGAGCCTGTTGATATTAGATAAAAATGATGGAACATGCCTATAAAATAGTTCTTATGGTCCACTTAATTTCCAGGAAACCCCTCTCATATATGTAGCAAAACATTCGGACCAGTTAACAGATTTTCTTCCGATCCTATAGGATTCATATTAATAAAAAAAAGTTCTAATGTCATTTATGTCTAAAACCAAAAATTAGTTATTTCTATCTCAATTTATATAGGGATAACCTATGCATTTTATAAACCCCAAATTATTTACCATTCATTCATTTCATGATCCCAGTAAACGTTCATGTAAATAAGAGGCTTGTTCATTGTAAAATGATAGATATATCAGGGACCCGATAATAAAAAGATCCGTTTCTTCTTTTATTATTTTCATATAGTTTAACATTGTACATTTTTGTTTTAATTTATTAAATATGTTGTCTTCAAATCAAAAAGTCAGTTAGGATGCAACTCTACATTTTAAAGTTAACAAGATCTCCCCATAGTGATCTGGAAAATACCTCTAAAAACTTTAAACTTTAGTACTTTTATTGCAATTCTTCAAAGTCACAGTCAGGCCTTCATCACAGAGCAAAATAACTTTCAACTCACTGCAAGTTCAGGTGGCCCCTAGCACAGGCAACATGGTCATATGTTGTCCAAAGACCCGATTCTTAAAAGTATTTTGTTTTCATCAATACCAGTTTTTATTAATTGAGGAAACATTGTATTGTCATGGATATTTGATTTTGTGGTTTTGCAAAAGTCTTCATACAAGGCTATAGAAAATTTGTATGTTGTGGAACATTGATACTCGTTGTGCACCTGGTATCAAGGAATATTTGCTACCAGTATGTTTTTCCTTTTTTAAAACTTTGGAACTCAGTTAGTTTTTCAGCAAAATTTGAAAAGACAGTACCTCTCTTGATTATCAACCTATTTTATAGGAGTAACACAGCGGATGTCACATATTGAGAAGGATCAGCTAACCCTTCCAGAGCTGATATCACTCCCTGTTTTTGGTGGGTTTCATGTTGATTAGTCTTGAGTTGTCTATGTTGTGTTTTGTATATTGTTGTTTGTCTTTTGGTTGTATTTTGCTTTGTATTTTTATGGAATTGTCAGTTTGTTTTTGACTACAAGTGTTTTTGTTCCTTTGGTATCTTTTACTCCCTTGTATGTTCATTTCCTCATTCAGACTCAACACAGATCCTAGAAAATTCACAAATTATATAAGCTTAAACACATATTTAATTTGTACATCTGATATTAAATGGTTTGAAATTTTTTTTCTATATTTTAATACTGTGGAACTTTTTTTAAGCAAATTTGCAAATGACAGTTCCCATTATGTGTTATCTGTCAATGTCAACCTCTCTTGCTGTTATCAACCTAATTCATTAAAACTTCACAGAACGCTTCTACATATATTGGACTTGCGCACCTGGTATTAAAGAGATATTTGAAGGTTTTTTACAATTTTTCCAAATTTCAAAACCTGGGAATTCTTCATGGTTTGAGAAATAGAGAAATATTCTTTCATTGTTTTAGAAACATTCTTTCATTGTTTAAGAACTATTCTATGCAACCCATGCAGCCATTTGAGTCTTTGTTTTATTTTATTATAAGTTTATTTTTGCTGTTTTCGAGCAATTTCAGCTGTTAAAAAATGGCGCCCCAAAAAAAAAGATTGGTTCAAAATTTCCAAAAAAAAAAAAACATTTTGTGTGGTTAATTACATTACTAAGGTGCACCAATGTGCCAAATATGAACTCATTTGGCAAAAATGGCATTCGGACGGTTTTGCATGGTTTTCTGGCAGATTGGCTCTTAAGGAATTTGGTTCAGATCTTTGGTCCACCCACCACTTGTTTAGAATCAATGTGACCTCTTTTTTAGTTAAAAGAACAAACACACGATAATGATTAGGAATCAATAGATTAGGTCATTAAGCATTCATTGAGGTTTGAAGATGATTACTGAAAATCTGAAATCAGTGAACTAATAACACCTTCACTTAGAGTATCTATTGGGGAAACAAGTCACTGAAATCTGTGTAATATTACTGCATGATATCAAATAAATATACAAATGTTTTAGTAAAATTTCCCCCCCCCCGTAATTGTTCTGGTAAATTCAATGTTGTATTTTGTCTTGAGAGACTATTTTGTTATGTTTTCACCATTTCCTGAAAAGCATAAAAAGCTTAGATGATTTGTTTATGGATTGAATTAGTGATATGAAAGGAATCTTGATTAAAACCAGAGGCGGATTTAGGGGGGGCCCAGGGGGCCCGGCCCCCCCTTTTTGGGAAAAAATTTGGTTGCTTATATAGGGAATCACTGAAGAGTGACTGGAGCGGGCCCCCTCTTAGGTCAGTCAGTGGGCCCCCACTTATGAAAATTTCTGAATCCGCCACTGAAAACAAATTGTTGTTGGATGAAAGTCTAGAAAAACATTTTCCACGTACATTTCTAAGACAATTAATATTGTTGAAATAATTTAAATCATGGATTGAGTAAGGAATAATTGGGTTAGACTTCATGACATAAATACTCACTACTATTAATGCATGATCTGTTGGATGATATTGACATTTTCACATTTGTGTCCCTTTGAATTTATTTGTCTTTGTAATCAAGTTCTCTTTGTTATTGTTTTTCCTGATTGTATCTTTCTTGTTCACTTGTTATTAAACAACTTGAAGTTGAAATGCTTTGGAAGTTTATTGATTGAAAGTTATGTAATGGTGCAATTAAAGTTCACATCAATCCATTTAGCATCTTCAAGACAATTTTAAAATCAATTGAAATTGGAGAAGATGGACCTGCTTTTGTATTATCAGTCCTACCAAAAATCAATGATTGTTTTAGATTTATCACTATAACATTTAAAGTGTATATTTGTGACCGGATGTTTGACTGAAGTCAATTGACTGACATTTTACAGATTGTCAGTACAGTAGTGGTGCTATAGCTTTGATTTGTCATTCTAAAGTGAAACAGCAGTGATGCGTTACAATAAGCCAATCAAAGTTCCCAATGTTTCAATGTAGAAAGTTGTTTTTGTCTGGCTTTGATGGAGATTTGGAGGCCAAACTTAGGCATGCTGTTTCTTTGGCCCCACCACACAGTCTTGGTCTTTTGACTTTGAAACTTGCATATTTTATATGTTGAGGTCTGTGATTAGTATGATAATGAGGAAAGTATTATATCCACCAGAGTTCATAGGAAGTGGATGTATTTTAGCAATTAAAGTCAACCATACAGCCTTCAACAATGAGAAACCTTTAGGTCAAGGAGAACAGCTAAGGTGTAGTGAAAGATATTTGATATGCAATTGTAATAGCAATAGCACATCTCCTTTTCTTGGAGATAATTTGGCTTTGCCCCATCTCAGGCATGATTGACTTGACTTATTGCACATTTAAGGAGAACCTCTGACAATAATTCAGTATTTGAGATGCAGTTGTATTAGCATTGACATAACTCATTACCAATTATACACCCTCAGTCATGGTTCAATATGTTTCAAAGTTTATTTTTAAGTAAGGCAATTTTAATTTCAACCTTTACATTATACTGCTTAAAATCAGGCAAGACATATGTCAGTGTCAACAGTATATTATTTCGGGTTATTATTCAATAGATATAAGAAGATGTGGTATGAGTGCCAATTAGATATCTCTCCATCCAAGTCACAATATGTAAAGAGTAAACCATCATAGGTGAATGTACAGTCTTCAACACGGAGCCTTGGCTCACACTGAACAGTAAGCTGTAAAAGGTCCCAAAAATGACTTGTATAAAATCATTCAAACGGGAAAATTAACGGTCTAATCTATATAAAAAACAAGAAATGAGAAACACTTAAGAACAACATCAACAAAAGATAACTACTGAACAATGCATGTTTTGTTATAATGTAACATATCTTATTTACAATATGACATTGTTATACATTGTATTGCAAATCAGGAACAGGTTGTATGGAGACGTAGAAAAACTAGGTGTCTGTCTGGTCTTGTTAGAACTCTCACTTGTATAATCCTTGTCACATTTTAGTAAAACTTATATCATAGGTCTATATCAACAATATCTTTGGTAGGTTTGGAAGTCAGTGTTGATCAACTGTTTTTTATGATTTATGCCCCATGGAAATGTATATGGGAAATTGCATTGTAAGAACTCTCATGTGTACAATACTTGTCATATTTTTATGAAACTCATATCATAGGTTTATTTGAGTTATGCCCCTTATAAATATTAATCATATGGGAAATTGTAGTGCACATACTCTCACATGCACAATTTTTGCCAGATTTATTTGTCAATTTATATGACCCTAGGAAATATTTATTATTCTAGTATAGGAAATTTCATTGCATTTGCACTCAAGACTGCATGGTAGTGTGTACACTCTTGTTATATGTTTAGTTATCTTGACACCTTTGATTGAAAGGCAATTTTTTAATTTTTTATTTTTAGGAACAAAGTTTGTATGTAGTGTCCTCATAGCCCCTGTCAAGAATGAGCATGGTGAAGTTATAATGTTTATTATAAACTATGAGGACATCACTTCTAACTCTAACAGAACTCATTCTGTGGATGTTTCAACCTTCAGAAACAGTAAGTAACAGTTGTTATTATATCATTGGAGTTTATCAAATACAATATGACTTCAGCCAAAATATCAAAGGATATACAGACTATAAAAAAAGGAGATGTGGTATGATTGCCAATGAGACAAACTATCCACCAAAGTTCAAATGAAGTTTATTTGAGCAATTATAGGCACCTGTGATGCCATTATTTGATTTTTTCATATTGTAAAAGTATTGGTTTTGCAATGGACTATATTTTGCTGATTTTGATACTTGCAAGAATTGTAGTACTTCAAACAAAAGTAATTCCTCAGTCAATTTTCGGAAAGCTTACATTGTGCTTCTTAATAACCGAGGTTTTCTAAAGCAGGTTTGTTGGGGTCTATTTAGTCAAAATAGATAAAAGTTCCATTATAGTGTTGACAATTATGAATAACAAATATGATGACCTTTTTTTTATATTGTTGTTTGGTTTTGCTTTGGTTGATAATTTGTTTTAAATATTTTTTAACCTAAAACCTTATATAAGCAGCTTCAGTAGTACTGATAAATAGGAAATACAAACTTACAGACACTTATTGATGTCTGATGTTTTTGTGATGTTAAAATTCTCAATTACGACTATCATCGGTTTGTATGGCTGCTTTAATGACCTTTTTATTGTGTAGATCTTAGAAAAACATATCCACATGGGAAATTTTGTAATTGATACACCAAAAAACTAATGCATTAAGTGTAAAATAACATTGGAGACAGAATTGAACTTTTAAATTTACATTTCTGCAGAGGTCTGGTTTCATTAATAAAAAAAAAAATACATTGTTATTGTCAAGGGGGGATACAGATTTCAGTAAACATGGCATCTATATGGAAATAAATCTTATAAAGTATTCATTCAACATATGTAACAATTATTGTTAATTGATTTATTTTTGAAAATAAGTGTATTGAAACTCTGTCCTCACTTCTAAAATGATCCATTCAAAACTCGTTTAAAAAAAAAAATGAATAAGGAATTGTGATTATAGTCATCCGTTGTGATTTGACTTTCACAGTTTTTTTTGTGTGATAGGACAAAAAAAATGCTGGAATTCAAAGGGTTTACATTATGGTTGATTGGTTGTGTTAAGCCCCCTTCAACACTTTTGGCTATATTGTGGCAGCCAGTTTTTATTGGTAGAGGAAGTTTGAGTAGATATAAGATGTAGTATGAGTGCCAATGAGACAACTCTCCATCCAAGTCACAATTTGTAAAAGTAAAAAATAATGGGTCAAAGTACAGTCTTCAACACAGAGCCTTGGCTCATACTGAACAGTAAGCAGTGTCTGGAAAGAATCATCAATCTTATGAAGGAAAATAGATTAGCAATCATAGTCAATTAATATTCAAACTCACTACCTCAGTGTTGACATGCTTTGGTTGTTTAAGGCTTAACAGTGAGTGACCTATACATTGTTTATTTCTTGGTCTCATGTGGAGAGTTGTCTCATTGGCAATCATAACACATCTTTTTATTTTTATAGTGATACAGTAGATGATGAACTACCTAGGCCACTTGAGTCACTGAGCCCCATATTATATTTGAGTAAATAGCTCCAAAGTAATTCTAAACAGAATGATATTGCATTGCTCTTTTACTTATTATTCTATGAATTACCATTTTGAGAAGGCAAAGTAGATATTTTGATTTTTGTTTTTTGATAGATCGCCACAAAAGCTTTAGATTACGTTTACCATCAATACGTAGAGAACTTAGAACAAAAGTTAAAGTCTCAGATAAGTCACCTGACCCTGAGAACCCACCCATTCCTGAAGAAGAAAATATGCCGCTTAATCAACTACCAGTGCCTGGCCCTGATTTCCCTATCAACTCGCCACCCCTACGACACAGACCAGTGGATGGCTGTATTCTTGATGTAATGGAGGCAGAAAAGGCTAGTCAAGGATTCATTAGACGAGCTTCTTCTTTGGAGGGTATAGAGACACAGAAACAAAATGATCTAGATAGAACCAGTGATAACAGTGGTGGTTAGTATTGTCACTTAAATCCGATTTAATTCTCCTTTATTACATTTGATAGTTGAGCAAGCTTGGAATTAAACCACATTTAGTTTTTCTTAGAAGTTCAAAACATTTATTTTGCAGCTTAATACTTAATGAATTTTAGGCATTGTCCATATTGTTCTACAAAAAGCCAATTAGGATTGCTACAGGAAATAAACAAATTGAAGAGGATTCTAATTTAGAAATAGGTTTCAATTTGCAAAAATAATCACTATCAAAAGGGAATTCAAGAGATATTCGCAATGTAGTAGTTCAATAACAAGACATTAGATATTCAATTTCAGCTGTAGCAACAAACTTTGTAGTAGTTCAGTAACAAGACCATAGATATTCAATTTCAGCTGTAGCAACAAACTTTGAGTTATTCTGAATAGATTAAATATAGAAATACATTTATTAATGTTTGATAAATCAAAATTCTACACTTAACTCTATAAGAGTGGTAGGCATTTTTTTTTTTTTTGCTAATGAAAGGGAAATAACTCAATGACTCTTCCCATCTTATTTCAGAACTTTCAGATTGGGAATCCATTTATGAGAAAGGTAATAGCAGTGGGAATAATTAATGAGAGTAGATTAATAATGAATTAGACTGTCATAGATTATTTGTTAATCACTAGTTGTAATAGTATCTAAATTTAAATGTTATTCTAATACATTACTAAATGTAATGAGAAGATTACAGATATTGATATGCATTGAATTCTAACACATGAGATTATACACAATATTAATGTACTTTTTATAACAAACACAAAAATGTAATCAACAAAAAAAGAAACTTGTGCAATGATATTTGAAATAATTTGTTATCTGATAGTATAATTTTGGTATAATACACCTGAAAAAAATAATTGAAGACTGTTTTTTTTTAGCTTCAATTTGCCAATTTTGAGTTCTAGTTGATATTAGACTGCAAAATCAGTCTGAAGTCAGATTTTTTCTTTTTTCTTTCTTAAAATTAGCTTATCATGGTGAGGTCTAGATAACTTTTGAGAAAAGATTTTTATCTCATAATTAATGTATGCAATAAATCTTGTAAAATATAATTTGGCATGTTACTGTACACTGAGTTTAAACAAAACTGTAATATTGAATTTGAATTTTTATTTGGTAAAATTATCACTTTTAAAATATTAAAAAAAATATTTAAGTAGAAATGAGAAGAATTATTTCATGTTATGCCAGTTTTATATTCTCATGTAAGTGGTTGAATACCTTTTTGTACTTCTGCAGTTTTTTGACAATATATTACAATGTACATTTCGTTTACTTTTCTTTTTAGTTGATATCCAATAGAAAAAAATCAGAGAATAAAGACCGCCATTTCTTAAAACTTACAGGCAAACATTCTTGAAGGAAGAAATTTTGATTTAGCACTCATCAAGGCATCTATATATTTATATATACAAAGTTTGAATATTATTACAGGTTCATCTCCAGAGATACGACCTCGTGCCCAGACAATAGGGTCAAGTGAGTCCCATCACCTTTGCATCTACACATGATTAACATATACAACTAGATTAATCTAATTCTGCAGCATGTACATGTTTAAAACTGTCTTTGACCTTTAAATAGTGACCTTCACCTAGAAAACATGGTGTCCTGTTACCCATAGCTTTTAATTAATTAAGTTCACAGAAGCTAATACTTATTTTCTAATCTATAAATAGCATATTAATTATCATATTAACTCGACAGGAGAGATGGTACCACTGATATACATACTGACTACTCTAATTTGCAGCAAAGTTGAGAAAAGTTAGCTATGAACATACATAACTAACTTCAAATGGAACAGATTATTTTGTTAACAACTTTAAATGCAAATTAACTTCAAGCCCTTTCCTGAATGAACTCTTATAAATGTTTAAATAATATGTTCACAGCTTGCATGGAATTTTATTTAAACTTGCACAAACAGTTTTCTTTCAATTGCATATGTCTTTTCTGCAAGTTCTGTTCACACAAATTTCTTATAGCTAAACAACCTTTACAGACTTTGAAACATATTGAATTTTTAATGCTGTATAAGTAATGATGTATTTGATTTATTATTTTAACTTTCTTGAAAGTAAAAACTTTTTTATTTATTTATGACTGATCCATTTGGTCTACAAATATCTGGAATTCTCCAAGTCATTTCTTTAAGACTTCCATTTTTTTCAAGGTTGCAAGGTGTAGGAATCTCATATATGTTCTGAAAATATTGATGATGTCATTATTAAAGTCATCTATAAAAATTAGAGTTATCTTCCTTTGTCAAGAATTGCAGTTGAATCAACTACACAATGCAATATATAATTTTACTTCCCATTGACAATTTAAAGAGCAATCTTTGCCATTCAGTGCTTACAAGCACTTTGATTGTCTCTGCTTTAGCACTTGTCAAAATTTGGGTCCTAGCCAAAAAAATATATGTAGATGGACTTTATCCTACCCCTGAAGCATATATACTGGTAATGCAAATAATAACGTAAAAGAAGGTAATCACTAGGTGGGAAGCCAAAATTATAGTTGAAAAGAATGTTTAAAGAGTTCAGCTGAATCCACCAAGAACACCATTTAGTGGCAGACCTATATTTCTTGGTCTGATTTTGTTTCTTTCTATTTCTATGGTTTATATTTCAGAAGGTAGAAGACCTAGATGCTCAATACTTTGTATGCAGAAACCTTATAATATGAAATGTCCGTCTGTTAAATGTCCATTGTTCTTGGCCTCATTTTCATGATTCAGTGACTGCTTTAAAAAAATAGATAGATTTTTTTTTGAGTGTGTTGTCTTGTGAAATGCCCTCTTATAAGGTGTACATGTCTGTCTGGCTAGGTTCATATCACCTTGACCTCATGTTCATGATGGTTCATTGGTCAATGTTAAGTTTTCATGTTTTTTTTTTCAGTTTTTCATATACCATAATCATCCTAACCCTAAAAAGGTCAACCTATATGGTGTACAGAAGGATTGTAAGGTGTATAAATAAAAGGTGGATGTGGTTTGAATGCCATTGATACAACTCGTCACAAGAGACCAAAATGATACAGAAATTAACAATTATAGGTCACTACAGCCTTCAACAATAAGCAAAGTCATACCACATAGTCAGCTATTAAAGGCCCCGGAATGACAAATGTAAAACCATTTCAAACGGCCTAATTTATGTACAAAATAAAGAATGAAAAACAAATATATAACACAGCAACAAATGACCACCACTGAATTACAGGCTCCTGACTTGGGATAGGCACATACAGAAAATGGCAGGTTCTGTTTGACAGGTTTCACCTGACCTTGACCTCATTATAATTATTCAGTAAGGATAAAAACAGCAGTGACTTTTCAGCATGTCACTCTTGTATAAATACAATATACGCACACTCCATTGATTGCAATCAGTAAAATAACTTAAAACACAAAAATGGGAGTACAGAAAAAAAATAATATAGGTATTTAAAACAATACCAACAGCTTTAAGTAGAATGATATCAACATCCCAAATTTCTAAGTGATAATCCTTTCTTCTGGGTGTAGTTTTTGGGGTTAAAAATGCATGAAATGCAATTAAAACCCTATGGTACTGACATGATTCTAAATCTTCCAAGGCTGATCACTACTTTTGAGATACTTGTTTTCAAAATTCCAATAGGGAACATACTTTTTATAATTGTATAAATAAACCAATTTTTCAAGACGTTTCGGCCATTGGCCTTCTTCGGTTCTTTATTTTTCCTCTCAACTACATGGCTGACATTTTGTTTTCAATCATTGAAAAGATGTTTACTTTTGAGATACACAAAATATAGTGCATTGAACATTACATTCGAAACATCCTATCCATGAAATATATACTTGAATATTCAAGTTCATTATGATGGTATACTTGTCATGACAATTACATAACCTGTACAAGGTGCAGTTATCTAATGCCTGTTCTTAAAATATCAATGATGTCATTGTTAAAGAAATCTGTTAAATTAGAGTTATCTTCCTTTGTCCATAGAATCAACTTCAACCAATGTTTTAACAATGCAATGTTTAACTTTACTTAAAAACTAAACCAATCTTTACCGTTCAGTGCTTACAAGCACTTTAATTAGAAAATATTGTAGGAAAAGCTATTTACAAGGATTTATATCGTGTTATCAATTCTGTGGTTGATAGTTGGAATTTTATGACAAAAACATTGCACATTCCAAGCTGTTTAGTTTTGAACCTGTTAGGAGTATTGCATTAGAATATTATCAGTAATTCATCAATTTTAGACTTGACAGCCTCAAATGTCCATTTAACAGGCTCTGCCCTGTGTTCCCTGTAAAACTGTAATTCTCAATTAATAGTGGCAACTCTTCAAACACAGTAACATTATTCCTTAAATCCTTAAAAGACTCAAGACTAACATTCAAATATAATCAGTCCAATAGCTTCAGACTGAATACATGTATATACTGGTAGATTTAGGTTTATCTAGTTGTTATTAACATGATATATTTTCTTTGTAGGCACAAAGAAGGCTTGTCTGATGATGTTATGTTATGTTGAATTGTAAATTTGATATCTGATCATGTTTCCATTCTCTAGCTTAAGTTTGTGTCAAACAAATGTCATAAAATATATTTGCAATACTTATTACAACCAAGCATAAATCTAGTTTAAGTTTTGCCGGTGTTACTTTTGCCTTCTTAAGTTGTGTCCTTTTGTAAACTGGGACGGGCACCACACTGGACTCATCAAAATTAGGAAAAAAAATATCTTCAATTTATTTACCTGCTTTCAATTGCATTTTTTTTACTTTGCACATTCTGTATAAACTGCATCTTTGGGATGAACAAGATGTTTTGAATTCTTTGTTGTATTGCTAGGATTTATTATTTGATTCTTTATTTATTGGTGATGGTAATGCTCTTGTTCAATTATATTTTATATTTCATGACAATGTATGGTCATTTCATATATATGAACACAAGTATGTTTCACATATGTCTACAAATCATGTTTTAGCATTACAATAGAAATTATTTCCATAGGATAAGTAGTAATATGATTGCCGAATTCAGGTTCACATTCACACAATATTGTATTATAGTCTGACATAGATAATGGAGATCATTTGCTTTTTATTTATTTAGGAATTGGAAACCATGTCAAATCTAGTATGATAATTCAAGCTTCAAGTGATTCTGAACTGATCAAAAATCGTGCCAAACAAGTGAATGATAGTTTAGGGAATGCCACTGCAGACAATATGAACAAAATGCCTGATCCTGATGGGAGTATCCCAAGTGCCAAAGGAATTTTCTTGCCAAATGTTCAAAATATGAAGCATAATGTATCAGAAAAAGTTGCTCAGGTAGGTTGTTTTGATAATGATAATTTGCAGGTTGTCCTCTTAATGATATCTTGTTGGTTGTTGTCATAGTGATAATTTGCAGGTTGTCGTCTTAATGATATCTTGTTGGTTGTTGTCATAGTGCTATTTTGTAGGTTGTTGTCTTAAGATATCTTGTAGATTGTTGTCTTGTATGTCATGTTTGCTATCATCTTCATTGTTAGAGAAACCAATGATGTAGACTGCTTATTAAAAAATTACTATAAATATTAACCTCACCTGTCCTCAAAATACCAGTATGATTTATTGTCTCCCTTGCTACCTCTGGTTAATTCCTAAGTCTTTTACCTGATTTCTTCTCTAAAGAAAATTTAGGATCAAATTAAAATGAAATATACTTGATTAGCTGGTTTTTGAATGGTTAGTTAGAAGCTTTTATCGGCTGTTCTAAACTTATAATGCCCTTTTACAAATAGAAAAAATGCTGAAACTTTAGTTTGCCTCAACCAAATATTACAAAACTTGTATACACTACTTATATCCACAAAACTCAGATCAAGTACAACTTTGGGTATCATCATTTTTACTGTTCTTCAGTTTTGTTTCTTTATAACTTTATTTTTGATATACAAGCGGGGGGAACATCTGTGTCCCATGGACACATTCCCAATTTATTGAAATTATAGTTGGGATTTACAAATTTATTATAATTGGTTAATGTTAAAATTGAAGAACAAAAGAAAAGATTTCTGAAAATTATTGTTAAGAACCAATTGCTACTACATTAGTACACTTGTGGAGCCTTAAGCAAGTTAGAAATTCATCTTTTCATCATTTGGCTTAGATTCACCAGTATTTGAATGATAAAGTTTTATTAGAAACTGGTATGCCAACTATTTTGGATCAGCTTAATTTCACTGCCCAAGCTTTTGTTTTTTTACATCATTGTTTGTTTGCATGTGTTCCTTGCTTTTGTCAGGGTATTTTCTTATATTCTTTTAATTGTTTCTGTGAAGTTGTGCATGCATGTATTTTTTTGAAAGATTAACTTTTTTGTTTCTCCTGTTGTCATATTTTTGAAAAAAAAAGTCTGTGTATTACAGTGCAGTTGTATGTGATCATTGTTTCTTCTATATAATTGATTTTTTGGCTTAAACATGTCTTATAACTCAGTCATCTTCTGTTATCCCCTCAAATCCAGTCAACCTTTAATTAAGTTACTGTGCTCTTAATATTTTATGTTTTACCTTTTACATTGTACGAAAATTATTTATCTTAGCAATGTTTTAATCATGTAATCCATCTATATATTGCATGGCCATATTGATGACAAATGGGAACAGTGATTGCTGATAGTGTGTCATCTACTCAGTACTGATAATTGCTTGTAAGAATTAGATTGCTAATAGTTTGTGATATATATGTGTTAAAATTGAAAAAAAAATATGTGCCCAAAGAGAGAGAACTCTAGATGATCTGTCAGTGAGAATCTATGGGAGATAACTCTAGATGATTAGTTGTGAGAATCTATGGGAGATAACTCTAGATGATTTAATAGTGAGAATCTATGGGAGATAACTCTAAATGCCTTATTGTACTTACAGAAATTTTCTGTCAAGGACCAAATTGAAATGGTAAGGAAATTGCATGTTTCTTTTTAAAGATTTATAATATCTATGATTTTTTTTTATCTGGAATACACACAGTTTAGAAAAAACACACTTTGGGATTGATTTAACTAGTCAGTAGATTTTCTTTTATTTTCTTTAAGTTATTTTGGGAAATTAAATTCAGTTGTGAGAAATATACCAATGTCACAAACCCATTGTTCCAATGCACAGAGTACAGAAAAAAAGTAAAACCATGAATATTTCACTTGTCAGTTTTAATGAGGTAAAAGCACTAAATTGTTTTATTAATTAATTTTCTCTAATAAGTGTACAAAGGAAGAATATGTCATATATAAACTACATAGATTTGAATTCTTTATTAGCATTATTATCCACCAAACCCTCTTTAATTAGGTGGAAGATATGTTCACCTTGTTTGTCTGTTTCTTTATCCATTCATCTATTAGTCCATTTGTACATTTGTCCTTAAAAACATATCCATTACACTTTTCTCAGGTAATACAGAATAATTTCATTTTTGGTTAGCAGTTAGGCAAGTACAGTAATGGGGTTTTCTCTCTGTTTGCTGATACTTTTATATTTTTCATTAAGTTGAATGGACTTGGAAACAAATTTCTCTCACATTTGTCTTTTGTATTTGGTGAGCAGCTTGACGTTGATAAGTTGTAATGTGTGAGCACTTTTCTGAATTAACCAATACTGACATCCTGTTTGAAGATACTTTGAATTTTTGATTTGTGGAATAAACTTTAAATTTTTATACGCCCGTCGTCTTTTAGACGGGACGTATTATGGTATACCGTTGTCCGTCCTTCGTCCACACTTCGGACAATAACTCAAAAACACTTTCACCAATTTCCATGAAACTTAAGTGAATTGTTTATATCTATTGACGTAAGCTCCCTTTCGTTTTTTTTTTAATTTCAGATTTTAAGTTTTGGATTTATGGGGCTTTATTCATAAAAAAGGGGGGATTTTCAACACTTCGGACAATAACTCAAAAAGGCTTTCACCAATGTCCATGAAACTTTGGTGAATTGTTTATATCTATTGATGTAAGCTCCCTTTCAATTTTTATAAATTTCAGATTTTAAGTTTTGGATTTATGGGGCTTTATTCATAAAAAAAGGGGGATTTTCAACACTTTGGACAATAACTCAAAAAGGCTTTCACCAATGTCCATGAAACTTTGGTGAATTGTTTATATCTATTGATGTAAGCTCCCTTTCAATTTTTATAAATTTCAGATTTTAAGTTTTGGATTTATGGGGCTTTATTCATAAAAAAAAAGGGGGATTTTCAACACTTCGGACAATAACTCAAAAAGGCTTTCACCAATGTCCATGAAACTTTGGTGAATTGTTTATATCTATTGATGTAAGCTCCCTTTCAATTTTTATAAATTTCAGATTTTACATTTCCGTGTAATGAATTTTTATGCTTAAAAAAGGGGGGATTTTCCAATTTTGGGACAATAACTAACACTTTCACAAAATTTTATGCAACTTTGATAAATTGTTTATATCTATTGACATAAGCTCCCTTTCCATTTTTATAAATTTTAGATTTTACGTTTTCTTAAGTAATGAATTTTTATACTTAAAAAAGGGGGATTTTATGAAACTTTGGTGAATATATTAATGTAACATCCCTTTTGATTTGTATATATATTTCTAGTTGATCATATAAATTCATTTAAAGCATAAAAGACAAGTTAAAAGAGCAACGGGCGTATCATGCGCTAAAGCGCAGCCCTTTATTATTTGTGTTACACTTTTCTCAAGATCTACTGAAAAGATTTAGTTCATATTTGGAAAACCATATTAGGCAGTGGTAAGTTGTACCATGTGAGAGTTTTTGGCAACTGTTAAGCTACTGCTGTCTGTTTTCAAAGACTTCATTGATGAATTACGAGGGGAGTATGCTTAGCATGACAACTCACATGCATATTCATTTTACAGACTGCAAACTTTTGACCTTAATTCATTTTTAGCATAATATTACATACATTGGGGGAGGGGGAGGGGGGAGACACAGAGACAGATAACATCACATGAAAAATATGCATCATTATACAAAAGGACACAACTCACATGACTTAACTACAAAACACATGTGACCATACATATACATAACAATAAGACAATCTTGTATTGTGTTTAAATTGATGTGATTTAAAAACATGTATTTCTACTTACTTCATAAACCAAATTAAAAAGGAGGCATACAGTGGGTCCCTGTTGTCCGCGCGGCAGGTGAAATCGTGCATTACCTGATATCGTTATATCCGCAATGTAACACATATAGAATCTTTCTTGTAATTGTTAGTCTTCCGAAAGGACAGAAGAGATTAAAATAATGATAAGTTCAAGAGCAAATTTGTAACTGCAATCTAATGATTAACCATATTTAGCCAATTTTAATAAAAAAAATATTACATCAAAAATTTGTATTAGATTGAAATAAATTTTACTCTGCATCCATAACAGTCTGTTTGGTTCAAATTCAACTATATTCCCTAGTATAAAATCTTCCCTTTCTTAAAAATAAGCTATTTTTAGAAGGCATTTGTGAAATCACTGGACATTTGAGTAACTCTCAAAACAGGGTTTTCACTTATTTTGGACAAACCATACACAAAATCCTGGTGAAACCATACATACAGAAGATTTTATGAAATAAAATAAAATTGAGAAAGGAAATGGGGAATGTGTCAAAGCGACAATAACCCCACCATAGAGCAGACAACAGCCGAAGGCCATCAATGGGTCTTCAATATAGCAAGAAACTCCCGCACCTGTAGGCATCCTTCAGCTGGCCCCTTAAAAAATATGTATACTAGTTCAGTGATAATGGACGTCATACTAAACTCCGAATTATACACAAGAAACTAAAATTAAAAATCATACAAGACTTACAAACACCAGAGGCTCCTGATTTGGGACAGGCGCAAAATTGCGGCAGGGTTAAACATGTTTATGAGATCTCAACCCTCCCCCTATACCTCTAGCCAATGTATGTTATGAATTTGTACGATATTATCCGATTATTGGTTTAGTCAGTTTAAAAAAGTGAAGTCATAAGTATTCGTTGTGCGGATACACCTGACTGCACCGTAACCATTAAAAATCCAGGATATCTTGTTAAGCACGGAAAGTTAATTAATGAAAAATAACCTCTGTTTGACCTTGATAAACATTATGAAGTGTGCATTTAGCTCTAATGTGTGATGGTTTATCTACAACTTTTATTAGCTCACCTGGCCTAAAAGGCCAAGTGAGCTTTTCTCATCACTTGGCGTCCGGCGTCCGGCGTCGTTCGTCGTCCGTCGTCGTCGTCGTCAACTTTTACAAAAATCTTCTCCTCTGAAACTATTGGGCCAAATTAATCCAAACTTGGCCACAATCATCATTGGGGTATCTAGTTTAAAAAATGTGTCTGGTGATCCGGCCAACCATCCAAGATGGCTGCCATGGCTAAAAATAGAACATAGGGGTAAAATGCAGTTTTTGGCTTATAACTCAAAAACCAAAGCATTTAGAGCAAATCTGACGGGGTAGAATTGTTAAACAGGTGAAGATCTAGAGTTATTGCCCTTTATAGTCAATTTTTAACCATTTTTTGTAAATCTTAGTAATATTTTACAAAAATCTTCTCCTCTGAAACTGCTGGGCCAAATTAATCCAAACTTGGCCACAATCATCTTTTGGGTTAGTAGTTTGAAAAATGTGTCCGGTGACCCGGCCATCAAACCAAGATGGCCGCCATGGCTAAAAATAGAACATGGGGTAAAATGCAGTTTTTGGCTTATAACTCAAAACCCAAAGCATTTACAGCAAATCTGATGTGATAAAATTGTTTATCAGTTCAAGATCTATCTGCCCTGAAATTTTCAGATGAATCGGACAACCGGTTGTTGGGTTGCTGGTCCTGAATTAGTAATTTTAAGGAAATTTTGATCTTTTTGGTTATTATCTTGAATATTATTATAGATAGAGATAAACTATAAACAGCAATAATGTTCACCAAAGTAAGATTTACAAATAAGTCAACATGACTGAAATGGTCAGTTGACCCCTTTAGGAGTTATTGCCCATTATAGTCAATTTTTAACCATTTTTCGTAAAAATCAGTAATCTTTTACAAAAATCTTCCATCACCAAAACACAATTTTGTCATGAATCCATCTGCTTCCTTTAATATTCACATAGACCAAGGTGAGCGACACAGGCTCTTTAGAGCCTCTAGTTATCTTACAAGTAGATAAATTTGATTTCTCTGTTTTTTTTAGAGTGCTTATTAGTTTCACTGGACTTTTTTATTAACTTTTAAGTTTGTTGAATATTTAAAAAACTTTACCATGTTTACAGACCTTATATATTCATGTTGGAAAATTAAGAAGACAGTTAATCAAAAAATTAAGATTAGTAATAATATATTATTATGGATGCTTGTCAGGCTTTAGGTGCTGTAAGCTTTCAGTAACCTTATAAACATTGTTTGCAATAGTATTCAAAATCATTGTACACTTTTTTGTTTAGGGGCCAGCTTAACCCAACCTCTGGGTGTGGGATTTATTGCTGTGTTAACCCCCATTGGTGACCTTGGACTGTTTTCTGTTCTTTTGTTAGGTTGTTGTCTCCTTGACACATTCCCTTCCCTGATTTCCATTCTAAATTTTTATTTCATCTTCAAATCATTGAAATTCTGAAAGTGGATTTTAAGGTAGAGACTTGACTTGAGATTCCCCTATAAGGTTGCCATGGTATCATAACCAGTTATAAATGTTATAAATGACCGGCAGACTTGTTTGGTTTATAGATTAATTATATGGTAATTATGCAGATATGAGCTATTTCGTGTAACTATGACAACATTTTCACAACCTAGTGTTGTATATTCCGGTTTAAAAAAAATTACAAGATAGATATTTGTTGATGTTGTTATTGATATGAAAACTTTAATTTAGAATACCATTTTTATAAATTTTATGATCTCTTTATTTAAGTAAATATATATATATATAGAAAAAAGTGTTGACCAATTCATTTTTTTTAGATGTTCTTCATGTTAAAGTTTTCTAGTATTTGAAAATAATGTGTCTTTTACATCCCAAACACTAACCAAAAAAATGTATGTATAAAATTGTGAAAACAATACAAGGACTGCTGTGTCTCTATTATTAAAGTAAACTTACCATTTATTGTAATTTAAGGTGGTACCTAACACTTTCACTGAAATTAATTTGGCTCGTTTAATTTTCTTAAAATTTTGACAAAGTATTTACTTTGACCCTTTGACAAAAATATAAAAAAATCAAAAAAAATTGAACCAACCGTTTAATCAGAAAAATTACACTGGTTATATAGCAGTTTGACAAACACTCATTTTGATCATTGAGAAGCTTAATATTCCCTTAAGAACACAACGTCATTAAAACATTCTGCTGATTTTACAGAGTTATCTCCCTGTAGTGTTAGGTACCACCTTAATACAATAAAGTTTGCTTCGTTTCAAAACAATGCTAGTTTATATATTAAGATACAAACATCTTTAGTATTCAGGTTTAGTAACATATCCATGTTACTGTTTATATGTGACTGTTTGTTAGGAAACATGTGACTGGTTATAAGTGACTGTGTTTTGGTAACATGTGACTTTATAAGTTACTACTTCCTCAGTATATAAGATTCAGTGTGATTGTTAATTGACTCCTTGCCTTCTACCTGAATATGTATAGTGATGTGTAATGTATATACAAACAAGACAGATTCATTTACACGATGATGTTTTAATGTAAATAGAATGTCTACAGTTATCATGCTTTGTCCTAAAGAGTCAGATTCCTGAAACAAACACTTCTAAATTAATGTGAACGTTTTTATTTTGCATTACTCAAGATAGCTTGATGTAAGTTGGATGCTTAATATGGGGTCTCATTGGGGGGTTATATTAAGCTGAAGATCTGTATACTTTTTCAAAATTTCATTTTTGAGTTATTGAGTATTTTGTAAAAAAAGGGGGAGGGTTTTTTTTTACATGTCGTGTGGTATCTCAAAAACTATTTATGATTATTGCTTAAAACTTTACACACTTCTTTGTTTTATTAATCTTAAGAGCTGTATACTTTTTGGTTTTGATTCAAAATTTTATTTTAGTGATATTTTGTTTTTTGTTAAAAAAAAGAGGGGGGGGTTTCACATGTCCCACCGTATCTCAAAAACAATATATGGTTATTGCTTAAAACTTTCTTAGAAACTATTTATGATTATTGCATAAAACTTTCACACAAGACGACGGGGGTATCATGCGCTCATGGCACAGCTGTTTTATTTGTAATTTCCTATGTCCCGCTAAACTTCATTTCCCATTTTCATGGCACAATAATTTTACTTTCACGTGTCAGGCTTACAAAAAATTGGCAATCCCACATCATGCTTTGACCCAAATGAGACCCACTAATAAGGGATACATATATATATGGTACATTAACATGTACTTAGTGATACAAAACACAACTAGGTTATTAAGGGGGCTCGCCGGTATAAATTCAATTTTTTTTTTTAATATAGGATTTCGCTATATTTTTCTATAAATGAACTTTGTCTTATACTTAATAGAAAAATAAAATAAAAAATGGGGTCACCATTCATTTAAGCTCACAATATGTCATCGAAAGAAGCATACATATTTGTAAAGTAGCTTTTTTTCTGTTGAACTAAAAAGTAAGAACTAATAAAGTAAGAAATAAACTTTGTAATGAAAAAAAAAATGTTTAAATTTTTTCGGAAATTTTTATATCCGTGAGCCCCCTTAAAATATGTTATCTTCATTTTCATAAATGTTTAATAAAATAATGATATATTTTCTGTGATACCTGAACCAGTAGAATTAAAATATAAGGGAAACAATGAGATCTTTAAAGATCAGTTTGAACTTTGAATATGTTTATTTAAGCTTTTGAGCACTCTGTTGAATCTAATATAAGACCTGATATTTGCCAGATTGGAGAAGACCTGGTAGATTTGATTTGATGGTCTAGATGAGTTGATTAAAACTTGTAGTCAATAAGATGTGTCAAGGTTTACAGGAAACATTCTCTCTTATTAGATAGTGGTTACCTAATTAATTTTAAAATGGAGGGGAGAATAGATATAGATTCTGATATTCCGATAATTATATATACATATAGACAAGTCTGAATGGAAAATTTAGTTGTAGAAGGGTCTAAACACAGCACAAACAACATTTTCTAAAAAGACAAAAAGAGTGAAAAAAGTATATTTTAACAAAACGCATTTGACTAACAGTTTGATATATACATGTAATTGTAGAAACCCAATATTTACACCATAAACCATGTGTGTGGTAATAAACTTCCATGAAAGTAGTCATTTGGAATATGGAGTTTTTCTTAAAAATCCTTAGCTGTTGATGAAATCTTCAGGGTCAAACAAGCTTACATTACTCACTAATTGATAATAGAATTGCAAATTTCCATTTTCACCCCAGAAATGTTGAACACATTAGTTTACTTTGGGAATACTTTTAGTTTGTTTTAAGTATTTTAGGTGATCGTAAAATTAAGCTGGTTTAAATAAAATTGTTTTTGTCTGCTTTTAAAATCAATAGTCAATACTGAACAGTCTCCATGGACAGTTTTGAAAAGTTTATGTTACTGTTTTGAATAGCCAAATTTAGGAAATTGATAAATATCTTGATTGGACTGGACATGAATTAGAATTGTTATGTTATGTTATATCCTTACAAGCTGACTATATTGTACGAGGAGTTTTGTTCATTTTCAAGGTTGTTCAATGACCTTGCCTCATACATGCACATTATTTGAACTCTAGGCGATAGTCAATGACAATCATACCACATCTCCTTTATTTCTATATTTGCTTGTCCATAATGTATATTACTTACAATTATATCAGGTAATAGACTCAGGTATAGGCAGAAAATCAGTATCATACTATAAAGAGAATGAATTGAGTAGTACAATGAGTATACATATCTTAATTAAGGAAATGAAAAAGTCTTTTATACACACCTACTGATGACTTTGTTCTGTTTATAGATCAGAAGGAAGGTAAGAGATCACACCAATCAACCATTTAAACACATTTTTATTACTGTTTTTTTTGTAATACATATTTTAAAAATCCATTTTTTGAAATTTTAGACACATAGTGTTAAAAATATTTGAGTACACCATTTCCTACTTATTGTTGGTATTGATGGCACATTTTAAACTACTTTCCAATTTATATGACACTTTTTATTTTGTTGTCCAAGTTAATGGTCATTCTGTTGGTAGCTTCACTGTACTGAACTTTTATAGTGTGTTTACATTGATGACACATGGTCTAGATAGACTAACAGATAGCATTAGGCCGACGAACCTTGTTTAACCTAAGTCAGACTATCTGGACTATGTGTTGTTCAATGTTATATGTCTTTATTTGTACATGAACATTATGGAAAAGTCAGTTGTTTGTTGATGGTTTGTGTTGTCTGTTTGTTTGTTGGTTAAATTGTCTGGTGTGCTAGTCAGTTGATTGTTTATGTTGGTTGTTTATGTTGTCTGTTGTTTGTTGGTGGTTTATGTTGTCTATTGTGCATGTCAGTTGGTTGTTGATGGTTTGTGTTGTCTGTTGGTGGTTTGTGTTGTTGGATGGTTGGTTTATGTTGTCTATTGTGCTAGTCAGCTGTTTGTGTTGTCTGATTGATTGTTGGTTAAATTGTCTATTGTGCTAGTCAGCTGTTTGTGTTGTCTGATTGATTGTTGGTTAAATTGTCTGTTGTGCTAGTCAGCTGTTTGTTGAAAAAATGTCTGGTGTGCTAGTCAGTTGATTGTTTGTGTTGTCTGTTTGTTGGTGGTTTATGTTGTCTGTTGTGCTAGTCAGTTGTTTGTTGGTGATTGGTGCCAGTCTGTTGTTTATTGGTGGTTTATATTGTCTGTTGTTTGTTGGTGGTTTATGTTGTCTATTATACTAGTCTGTTGTTTGTTGGTGGTTTAAGTTTTGCTGTTGTTTGTTGGTGGTTTATGTTTTCTTTTGTGCTAGTTAGTTGTTTGTCGTTGGTTTGTGTTTGTTGTTGTTTGTTGGTGGATTATGTTGTCTGTTGTGCTAATTAGTTGTTTACTTGTGGTTTGCCTTTGCTGTTGTTTGTTGGTGGTTAATGTTGTATGTTAATGACTTATGTTGTCTGTTGTTTGTTGGTTGCTTTATGTTGTCTATTGTGTTTGGTGGTTTGATGTTGTTTGTTGGTGATCTTTGTTGTATGTTGTTTGTTGGTGGGTTATGTTGTTTGTTGGTGGTTTGTGTTGTTGGATGGTTGGTTTATGTTGTCTGTTGTGCTAGTCAGTTGTTTGTTGCTGGTTTGTGTTTTTTTTTTGGTGATTGTTTTTGTTGTCTGTTGTGCTAGGTAGTTGTTTGTTGCTGGTTTGTTTTATCTGTTGTTTGTTGGGTGGTTCATGCTGTCAGTGGTGATGTTCTAAAATGTGGGTAATTCCTTTTATCCTTATTTTTTATGTAAACTAACACTGTATTCATATTGTTATAGTCCTGAGTAAAGTTTTAAATCAGTATCCCTTGATGATTTTGTTAATAACCACAGGAACTTTCATATATATATTGGTGTATTTGAATTGGTAGCACATATGACAATCAAAAAAACTTAGCTTGAGAAATTTGCAATATTTAGAGCACTGAACGATTTTTTTTCAATACAGCATGGTACACTGCAGGTCCAGATTTTCACAACAGCACAATATTTCACATTTATAGTATTGGTCTTATTAGTTTATGTAATGGCCTTTAATGTTAAGCCTCAATTCCCCATTTTTTATACTGTCACAGTCAAATGTGCCTTAAAAATCTTGTTATTTCACAAATCAAATGTTTTGAGATATCACATTAATCATTGTGCATATTACCTCATTCCCACCATATTTCAGTCATTACACAAGATTAGATTAAATTGGAAGTATTTTGTCTCTAAATTTGTTGTATGTACATGCTCATCAAGCAGGTTTTCAATAGACCTTGACATCAGTTTCAGAGCTCATTGACCTTTAAAATAATCCAAAGAGTATCAGTGGCTGCAGACATTTAAATTTGTTAATGGGTATCACCAAGCCAAACCTATCTATTTGATATTACCGATGTAAATTAATTATATATCTAGTCTATACCCACTTTGAAATTTAACTTGATTGTAATCATCATCCATGGTGATTGGTTTATAATTGAAAATGTAATAAAGGAGGAAATCAATTTATTCATGTAGTGTTTTAGAAATGGCAATACTATTGTTAAGAGTAATGAGTAGAACCAAATTGTATATGATGTTCTGTATTGCAGATTTTCCATTGCATTCACCATTGGTAGTGTTTATCAAATGTAAATTGGTAGAGAAAATCTAAGCAAGATGCATTTGTTAAATAAGATATTTGAAGCTCTATCTTCTCATTTGTTTAATGACTTTCTTTGATAACTTAAGTCCTCCTACTCACCAAAACATAAGAAATTTGCATAATTAATATATTAAATGAAATGTTTTATCATTCCTTCCCTATTACTCCTACATATAGAACTTGTTTTGAAACATTATTAATTACAGATAAAATTTACTCCTGTCTAGAATTTTAACATTATCTCTTTCAATGGTTTTAAATGAGATGGGAATTAATGTCATCATCAAGTTATTATTTATAATTATAAATGCATGAATATTTGATAAAAGCTTGGGATGAATTGTTATTCCTATAAAATGTTATTTCCCATTGGTGTGAATTCTGAGAAATGAATCTGATTAAATGTGTATATATATGATTAGATTCTTTTATTAAGTTTTAATGTAAATTAAGTTGGACTAAAATGACACTTTAATTGTAAAGATTTTATATTCAATGAATGTCTGACAAGAATACTGCACCTAGATGATCACTTTACTGTGGATATAAACTGTTATAATTTATTGTTTTCAATTATTCCAGCAAACATTGATTGTTTTGTAGACAAATATGCCTAAGAGATTGAGAGATTGGATTAGGCATATTTATGGATGAGACTGAATGTATCCTCTATTAAAAAAAAAAAACACTTATACCTTGCTAATTTAAGATATTAAGCATTAGAAAATTACCAAAAAAAATCCGAGAGTTTTTGTACTTGTATGTAAAGTGTGAGTGATAAGTGTTTAAGAAAGTAATGGTGAACATCTAAGCATCCTTTTATTGACAATACTTAACTTAGTTTTAGTGAATTGATTTGGATATACTTGTCAGATATTGTGAAGGTTTATTATCTTCTATATTCCCTATAGGGTATTTTTCACTCTTAGATTAAAACAATAAGCTGACACTGGCATGAACCAAAGTTGGTAGAAAGTGTAATCACAGCTCAATTTATAGCTTTGTTTTCTACAGTCGGTTCTTCAGGGAAGAATGTATTGGCTTTACCTTATAAATCTCAGAAAGATCAAAATGTTTACGATTTTCTTCAATAAAAATACTGCAGGCTATACCAAAAAACAATAAACAATGTACATAAGTGTAACTTTGGTATGTATTGTCTTTGTTTAGGTTCTATATGGGTTACTGTTCACTCATATTTCCATTCAGAAATATTGCCTCCTTTTCTATAAACCTGAAGTGTAAATGTGTGTATAGAAATATGGATATGTGAACTTCTGCCATCCAGCAGTAAGTCCAAAACTGACCATTTGGCTGTATGAATATATAACTATCTTTGGTTAGAATGGGAATGATAATATTAGTTACATAGTGCGCTAGTGGCCTAATACAATATATATGGGGTCAGTTAATTCCATATGGAGTGAGATCGAGCTTCGATCCCCGTATGGAATTTACTGCCCCCATATATATTGTATTAGGTCACTAGCACACTATGTAACGAATTTATCTTATCAACTATCTTAACATGTGATATTTAGACTAGTGGCCTATAAAAGTGAAAATATTAAGTCTTCATACTGTTAGTATCATGAACCAACTTCCATAGGTCTATTCAAAAACGAATGCCAACAATTACAACTTGTTAGCTTTAGATTAGTTGTATGGAATTAATTTCAGTCGTTCATTATCCATTTAATCGTCTGTTGAAACCTTTAAGATTTTTTTCTCGCAACCGTGTTGTTTGTAAAAAGGGACACAACTCCCCTTCTCAGCTAATATGGAACCTTACTAACCTAATATGGAATATACAGGATCCCCACAAGGTTGCTCTTAACCAATTGTATTCTTAGAAATGTATAGGGGATAAGACAAACTCTTGTCCTCTTCATTATTGTTTAAAATTGAAACTTAGTACATTGTTCCCTGTGATATTTTCTTTCAAATTTTAATGCCAAATTTTAATGCCGAATTATAGTTTCAGGGTCCACTGAACATAGAACATGATAGTTTTATTTGACATCCATGTACTGTGGACACATTCTTGTATGTTTTTGTTTTATCAGCACTTGAAAGTTTGTATTTTAGGTTTTGGATTTTTAAGCAAAAATGAAGAGACATTAATTTTTGAAATTGATACCTAATGCAGCAAAACTGGTACTGTAATACCCGGTACATGCTAAACATCTTTTACATTGATTTGTTTGATGCAAGGTTTCAGAAGTATGCTTGTTGCAAGGAAACATTTCTGTCCCTATCCCTGACCCAACAGACAAATATTTACCAGTTGTAGTCCAAAGTTTCATCCTTCATCCTGTTCCACATTCTGTGCTGATCCTACCTAACTGATTACTGTAAAATTTGTTTTTGCCTTGAATATACATGAGATATTTGCCACTATACATTAGCAAACAGTAAATCTAATTATGACTCTTTGGGAAGAGATATTCATGCTAACAGTACCATAATCAACTTTCTTTGTGTAGAGATAGTACTCATGCTATCATTTTAGAAGATTGTCTTTGGAAAGAGATAATCATGCTATCAGTACACTAGTAGACTATTTGGGTATAGAACTTAGGTCATCTGTACCATTCAGAATTGTAGACTGTGTATGGGAATAGATACCCACACCCTCTGTACTATAGTAAACTGTCTTTTGGTATAGAACTGATGTCGCCAGTGTCTAGATAATTATTGTCCATTTATGTTACATCTAAATTTACAATCCATTTAATAGAATTGGAATCCACCCCTATTTCCCACGTAATGTAAGACGAATTTTTAGCAGGTGTGTTTTGAATCTAGATTGTGTTCCATTATGCATCATTAAGTATCGTTTCTTTTATTTATGTCCTACTTGGGGGAACATTATGTGTTTCGGTCTGTGCATCTGTTCATTCGTTCTTCTGATACTTCGTTCCTCCGTCCGTTCATCCTTACGTCCATCTGTCCTGCTTCAGGTTGAAGTTTTTAGTCAAAGTTTTTGATGAAGTTGAAGTCCAATAACTTGGAACTTAGTGCACATGTGCCTTATGATATGATCTTTCTAATTGTTATCAAAATTTGAATTTTGACCCCAATGTCACGGCCCAATGGACATAGAAAATGATAGTGTGTGTAGGACATCCATGTACTATAGACACATTCTTGTTTTATGCTGCCACAATGACAAACTTAGGAACTTCAAGAAACTTCTAACTTAAGTAGTTTGATTGATTTATTGATACAATAATCCATAGCAATAAGATCCAACTAAATACCAGAATGTACATAATGATACATCTGATTACCAAATCTTCATCAGTGCAATAGAGGTTATTTGTCGACTTCAATTAGTTTGTACTATTTGGCAGTGCTTGATATGATTGTGTCGTAGGAACAACAATTGTATGATCATTTTGATGCTCTTTGGAAGATTGATTAAGATTTCAGTCGATCTTTGACATGGAATGGATTTCTAGACTTAATTAAATTCTTTGAATGTCCGAGAGGTTAAACCTGAATTTATAGAAAATGTGGAAGACTGTTTAGATGTTAAGTAAGACAAATATAAAATATTATAATTGTCTGAGCTCTTGTATATTTGAAAAGTGGGTGACTGATATCCAAGATCAGCTTGAATAATTTAAAAGGCATTGCTCTATTTCAGAGATGTCTTATAGAATACATACTTCTATGTTGTGTTGTGGGAGAAAAATACTTAAAACTATGTGAAATAACTTTACCCAAATACAGTGATTGTTCATAAGTATTCATAATGTAATGTTAGTTCAATATATATGTCATATAAAATCAAATCTGGTTTATTTCTGGTCTTATTTCATTAAATCAGTGCCTTGTAGATATACACCAAGATCACCCCTGGTTTTAGTGGGATTTCTGTCACTGAATCTTTTGCTTTGTGGACTTGTTTATCTTCTCATCTTTTTTCTTTTTTTTGGTTTGGTCAGATTTTTATTTCTTTACAGAATTTGATTACCCCTTGGCATGTTCTATTTACCAGGTGACTTAAATGACCTTCTCCAAAAGGAAGGGGTCGAGAGAGTTAAATACCTGGGGAGTTTTTAACAATCTTGACCTCATGCAGGTGCACTTGTCTTCAATCTTAACTGACTAGGATTGTCAGTTTTTCTAGTGAGGTTGGTGGTTTTTTCATGACACTCCAGCTTCCTTCACCCTAGTCTAAATAATTATGACGTCTTGGAAGGCTATTTTAAATTTTTACTTTTACGCCTTCCTGTCGATGTAAGGCGTCAAGGAAAAAAAATATAATAGCCTTTCAAGATGTAATAATTATTTGGACTACCTCCACCAATAAAAATTGACCGCCCCGAAATAGCTTAAATGTGGCGCTTAAAAGTGAAGTTAAAACACCAACAATCGATCAATCAATTTAATGAACTTTAACACCCATGAAGATAATGCACTGTCTGGAATAAGAGAGGAAACTTCATTCTCAGATACTTTCAGGTTTTTTTTTAATTTTTATTTATCAAATACCAATTTTTGTTTTTAATCTTAACTTGTGAAAGCTTTTTTAGAAGCTAGTACTCATTAATATTAATGAGTTAAGATGGTCATCATTGATGCCACTATTGATCCCATGCTCATCATTACCATTAATTGGCAACAACAATGGCTGTTTCAGTCATAACTGTCAATTCATTATAGCTCTCAATGAAGCTGAATACTGTGACAGAATATTAATTTGTGCTTGTTTATATGCTGTCAAATCTAATATTAATGAAAGGAGATTTTGGGTATATGTTAATAAGACAGCAATCCAATTACACAGAAAAAAATAGATTTACAAGCTTAAAACCAGTATGAAATATTCATTTTAAACGGTTATTTTTAATTTTTGAACCAATAAAAAAGTACAATATTCTTTCCATGTAGTAGTATTTTACTTGGTCCCAAGATCTGTTACAAATGTACTATAAGACAACTGTTTGCACAATCTTTACACAGTATATTGAGATGAATTTGTATGAAGAAATAAGTAACTGTGGTTAAATATTGTGGGTGGGGGGGGGGGAGC
This sequence comes from Mytilus galloprovincialis, assembly GCF_965363235.1. Lineage (NCBI taxonomy): Eukaryota > Metazoa > Mollusca > Bivalvia > Mytilida > Mytilidae > Mytilus > Mytilus galloprovincialis. The sequence continues at coordinate 100,383,652 of NC_134839.1, forward strand.
AAATATTGTTGAAATACTCTTCTAAAGGGGTGCAATGTAGGTATTTCGAACTATTATGAGGTAAAAGTAGCGAGAAACCGCCTAAAACCAAACTGACAACAATCTACAATCACCAGTGACTGACTGACGGATGGACTGACAGAGGTGAAACAACATGATCCTGTTCCGCAAAGAACCTTAGACTTATAATAGCAAGATCTCTTACAAATTAGAAAAATCTACAACAATCTCTTAATACCCCTAATTTACGCAATAAGAGATTCTTATTGCATATACATATGAGTTTATAAAGCTATAAAGCTGCATTCCAAAAAACAGAAGCTGAAGATCATGCAAACATTTTAATTTGATTCTGTGTTCCTATGCAAACCAATCTACAATTAAGACACCAGCACTTGTTGTAAAATGATTTATATAGCAATATCAGTTAATAAATATCTCAACCAATCCTTGAAAGACATGGTGCTGGTAGTTGTGACAAAAAAAAATACAGAAACATCACAAAAATAAATAGCCCCTGTTTGCAGATTGTCAATGTGTCTAAGCCAATTGTACATGGTTTCAATAACGTGAAATGAAACCGGTTCACTTAAGAATTACTTTAACACTCCATAACACCAGCCCTGACAAACTTGGTTAAGACGATGGAAATGTGAAGAGTTAACAGATAGAAGGGCGGACCGATGGAATCAAAGTGATACTAGTATTAGATTTTGCAAACGAAAATTTCTACTTATCGTCGTGATGTTTAATTGTCCTTTCATAATAGCTGTTTTTACTTTTCTTGATTTTCGGAGGTCGTTCTGACTGACTGTTTTATATACTTTGAATATTAAAAAGGATGGAATGGTCTCTTCTGATTCTCAAATAAGTTGAAGATAACCCATGCTTTGCAAATTTTAGGGGGGGCACATGCACGCCCGCCACTCCACCCCCCGCCTAAATCCACCCCCGAACATAAGTGAAAAAATAGTTTGCATTATCAAAAGGCAGAATGAACCAGAAAACACAAATGCATTACTATACAGTGAGTTATTTTGCTCATTGTTGAGGATGTACAGTGACCTATCATGTTTGCATCCTAATCCTTTGGTTTCTGGTAGATAATTGTCTCATTTTCAGTTATACCACAAAACCTCTGATTTTTATGTTATGTGAAAATCTGTGTGTAGCTATCTCATTTAGATTGGAAAAGTTTCAAATCAGGTATGTGCCTTTAATAAAACAGGCATAAACCTTCATAAGAAATCGAACTCAATTTTTGAACTTGTATTGAACAACTTAATTTCTGAACTCCTAATTAGTATATGGTGAATTTGATTAGATATTCACAGTTTGAGTTATTATTATATTGATGAAATAAGAAGGAAAGTTATTGGAATATATTTTTTTTCAAAGCATATATGATTATGTTTATAATAAGTTCATTTTGATTAATATTTACCTTATTGAACTCCATGTTTAGATAATGTATTTCATATCCCTACTCAGTGAATTATAGATCAAATGTAGTGTTAAAAACTAGATAATATCTGATGAAAATACTCTTTCACAGATTACAGTTAATTATTTAGGAAACGTGAAGGCAACTGATGTGAAGATTGTTTTTACCTTTATTTTACTTGATATAATTTTTCTGGACCTTTTTAGGACTTTTGCTCTTGGTTTAAAAAGAATATGACCACTTGTGCAACCATTGTTCTGATGATTATAAATGTGCTCCGTTGTTTGTTGCTGTTTTGTAAGGTTGCTGTTACATTTGCTTTTCAAATTTGTATTCATAACTAGTAAATCCATCCTTAGTTTTTAAATTTTTACCAATTTGAAGAAACAAAAACAGAGAAAAGAAAATCCATTAGATCAATTTAAAGTTATTATTGAATTTAAACCGAGTGGTTTTATGACAATACGATTTCATGCTTTGTTTGTCTATATTGGAGTATGATCTTAGACAGAGAATGATACACCTGGGTATTAGTCGGAGATTAACTGATCCACGATTCGATTGACAACTGTTCTAACAGATCCGGACTTGATCAATGTCTCATCTATGTTTGATAATATTCTTTAACAAAAGGAGAGGTTAATCGTGAATGTACATGTAAAGGCAGAATACTATTTTATATTCTTATTTGATGCAAAGATTATTCTATTATTAGTACTTCATCTCCTAATTTGACAGTCTTTAGGTGATAAGAAATTCTAGTTAATTACGAATCCAACTCTGCAGTATATGATTATATATACAGCTGTATGATGATAGGCAGGAGGAGCAATTTTACAAATTATAGTTTTTATTTGTGATGAGAAACATCAATATTATCCGACTAATTGGATATACTCCTATTACGGCATCATTTCATATTTATAGATCATGAAAACTACAAAAGGAGGAGTCGTCTTGAAATATTTAATTGTTTAAAAGTATTCTTTGATGAAATTAGGAATAAAAAAAAGAACGGAAGGTGCAAAAATCGAGTTCTTCATAAAGTGAGGATTAATGAAAAACAGTTTTATTTTAGTTTTATTTTTGTCTCCGTGTTAATAATTAAAAAAAATTTGTGCATTGCTGTTGAGATTTACGAGAGGAAAGTGTCCTAGAATGAGATGAGCATCATGTGAGAATCATGTGACTTTAATTAATTATTATCCAGGTATAGCTACAGGTGACTGTGGAATTAATTGTTATACCGGTAGAGTTACGGGAGTAACTTCAACATTCAATCAGTATATTCTAATTTCCGGTAAGGCAGCCTTAAAATCAAACAATCGTGTAACTTAAATGTTACTAAGACTAAGGGACTGATGATTGAAAATTCAATAATCTGTCCTTTCATTAAACTCTTGAGACCAATTATAATATTGCTGTTTTTCAGCTTCTGTTTTTGATGGTTTCGTGTGGTTCATTATAAATGTTTAGTCTATACTGGTACATTTATTGGGATGTATGCCTTTATATTTTAACAGAAATGTTATTGAAAATGTTCAAATTTAAAGCATTTAATTCTACTTATCTTGGAATTATAGAAAATGAAGTTACAAATGTATAAAGAAACCTCTTATCAGGCAATGAAATAAAATTAAGATTATTGGCATTAAAAAAAGTGTTTCCATGGTAAATGTTAGTTTTGACAATTACCAAGTTACACCAATGTTGGATTATTTCGGAAGTGGATTTTATAAGCAGGATCACAAACTGGCAAAAACTGCTGTGAGAACCAAGAGATATGGCCGTCGCCGATCAGCCATTACTGAGGTGAGTTGTCATGGTTAGGTTTCAATAACTCAAAAATTATGATTATTTGACTGATGTTTAAGTTGGAAATTATTTAGATTCTAATTTTTTCTACCTTAGAAAGTTGAATTCAAATAGAATACATGGTGTTTTTGTCGATAACAAAGTTTTGTTCTGTTAAAACTCTCTTTTAAAGAAGTTGTTTCCCTTTGCCAATATATAATAGTTGAAATTTGGACATATAAGTGATATCAAAAAGTTTTTGTATGTGCTCTTGACCTTTAAATATTTCTGGAGATATTTTAATAACATTTAATATCATGGTTTTATTCACAATGATAAGATATAGTTTTAAAATAAATCATTGTGTATTAAATCTTGTTTTATTGGAGTTATGCCCATGTTATGGGAAACTACAGCTTTTTGCTTCGACTAAGTAGCAATTAATGTTTTGAAGAGGAGTCCACTTCTTGTGCCCTTGGACATATAACCTTGGATAAGACTTTTTCATAAATACCTTAATTAAAGGATACATAAACTATGTGAGATCTAAGGGATGCTTATAATCTATTGATGGTTATAACAGCCTTAGGGGGCCTCGGTGGCCAAGTGGTCTAAGTAGTTACTACAAGTCAGTCAACACTGAGTTTGTGATTCAAGGGTATACAATACAGTTTTGATCCCGTAATTACATTTTGATAAAAATTTCCATATACCATAGACTATTTTTTACCTGATTAAATCAAATATGTAATAAAAAATATACCTTCATGTGCTACTTTTTGAGTAAAATAAGGTCGAAATTTTGTATATTTGCTTAAAATTCGGATTTGTGGCCGCATTTTCTCTTTCGAAAGAAAGACATATCTTTTTTTGTTTTAAAAGATAAACACAAATTGTTTTTTGTTAAATAATTTGTAATTTCTGATTTTATAAGTATTAGAAATATTTATACATTTTATATTTAAGGAATGACTGTAATATTTTTCTTTCTATGAAGAAATAACATAAAACAATTGAAACACTGAATAATGTGCGTAGAGGGTTATTTAACAGTGTGCACCCCATTTTTTATGTTATTTCGAATAAACAGAAAAAATATTACAGTCATTTCTTATAATTTAATTCTAAATTCCATTTTAAACCTTAGAAAACCATGAAAAAACGTTGATGACGTCACGGTCACATGACTAAATTATGTATATGGGCTAATAACAAAATAACGTTAGCCAATCAGAAGACGCGTTGCATCCAAAATTAAATTATTCAGAAAAATCTCATATTTAATGTTCATGCACTAATGTAGAAGAAAACATCATTTTTTGAGGTATATTTATCAAATTTAAAAAAAATGCACTATTTATGTTTTCATGAAAATTAGCACACATAATCTGCTCGCGTAATCAAACCAAATGTCATTTTAAAAAAGAGGGGTCCATGAACTCGTTTTCAAGTTAAATAAGTTTGAATGATAAAAATCTGTAGAAAACAGAAATTTTTCCCGATAAGTCATAGTTTGACGTCGCGAAAATAACTATTTACATTAGCAATGTCATTACCTCCCCTGCAACTGTATTGTATGCCCTTAACCCTGCTTGTGCAAGTGCACTCGACTCCAATGTTAATTGACTAGGATTGTCAGTTTTACTATCAAAGGTCATGGCTTTCCCCAGACACTCCAGCTTCCTCCACCAATAAAAACTGGCCTTCAAGAAATAGCCTAAATGCGGTGCTTAAAAGTGGCGTAAAACACCAAATTTCAATTATGACATCCTTTAGCTTTGCGTTCAAAGCTTCATATTTTAGAAGGTAGAAGAGCTTGATAATCCATATTTTGTTTAGAGATCCCTATGTTATTGGCTTAATTATTTGTCTAGCATGTCTTTTATTGTTGACCTTTTATTCATGGTTCAATGAGCATATGAAAATTGTTTCTTAGTTTATCATGTGATTTCAAGCTTGAATGACTTCATTGACTATTTTATCTATAACTCATACTCATTGATTGTCATTGTTTATAGTTAGCCTAAGATTTAAAAATGTCTTTTCCTCAGAAACCAACCGAATATAGGCTGAATATTTTGGGTATAAGTTATTTCCCTACGGTGACTACCAGTTAACCTGTTCAACATGGCTTATAATAGTGTTAGTTTAAATTGCAAGTAATTGTCGGATTTCTTAAGAACCATAACATTTACTTTGTTTTCCTTATATTATTATTACAAATATGGAAACGATAGTGGGTGGGGTGGGGGTTAATGTACAACAAAGAATTGTTGACATCTTATTTAAGATTACAATTTTTGTTTGATATGAAAAATTGTAATTATTTTGTTTGATATGAAAAATTGTAATTATTTTGTTTGATATGAAAAATTGTAATTTGGTAAATGAATTATATGATAGCAGAAACCACTTTAACTGCAATGGCTTTATATTGCTACTGTCAAGTAACTTCAGATTAAAACTATAATAGATAATATTGATGACATAATTGTTTGCTATTTCTTGCAAGATATATATTTAATATAAATGTCAATAGCATCATATTTGTTTGTCTTTTATCGTTGATTAATAGCTGTATGTGCAAGGTATTGTCAAAGTCAGCAGTTAATCAGTTTTTTCATTGTAAATCATGAAAACTGTATTTATGCACTTGGCATTTCATTGTAACAAATATGGATGATTAATTTAAAATTGTAAGGTTTTACATAATGTGTCTGAAATAGAAACCATGTAGAAGCAGGGTTCATAGAAACTCTAATAGTTATTTTCCAATAAATCATTTGCAGGGCAATCAAAGAAATATTATAAGTCATACAGTGTAAGATTTCATAACAACAGAAAAATAAACATGGAAAGTCAACATATTCCAACTCCTCAGAAACAAGGCCACGGCAGTGCACTTTAGCAAACAAAGCTATGTTTATCAATCATACATATTCCTACTCCACAGAAACCAGGTCAAGGCAGTGCACTTTAGCAAACAAAGCTATATTTATCAAACATTCATGCAAAGTCATAACATTTTCTAGATTATTACTTAAGTTTCAATTGATTTCATGATGATAGACAAACCCCGATCAAACTCTTTACCTATATATATACCATATCAAAAGGTATTGGTGAAATAACCCAAAATATCAGGTACTATAAATGCAGAAATGTTTTGCTAATTTTTTTTTTTTTTTATGTTTTAATATTTCAAATTTGCAATAGGATAGGTTTTGCAAAGATAACAAAACAGGCATTTTAGAATTTGATAGCTTTACATGTATGATGTATCTCAGATACTATAAGCAATAGGTCATTTTGTATTTCGTGTATGGAATGATTTTAAGGTCTTCCAATCTGTCTGACAGGTATCCACTGACCATGCCATTATGTTCATTGGTCATTGGTCAATGCTAAGTTTCCATAGTTTAGTCCTAATTTCAGATATTCACTATATATAATAGCTAGGTCAATTTCATTTTGTGTAAGGAATGATTGAAAGGTGTACATGTCTGTATAGCAGGTATCATCTGACCTATTTCATGATTCAATTGCAAATGCTCAGTTTTGGAGGTGAGTATAAGAAAAGGGAGATATAGTATGATATCATTCTTAAAAGCGATAAAAGTTTTTCCATATAGGTCAGATTCTGAGTCAGTTTGAGTATTTTGTCAGATATATTTGGCTTTTTGAATTTGTGTAAGGTTAACTTGTCTGCCAGAAAGGATTCACCTGACCTTCACCTCTTTTTTAATAGACTTTATAGATCTGCAGTCAACTCCCAATTATCCAACTGACAAAGAACATGCAAATAAACTAAAAGACAGTTAAAGCAATGATTCAAACTTGACTAAATGCAGTCACAGGAAAGAATTTAACTATCCAGCAAAACAATAATAAACAGTACTATATCTAAGATTGTTCGATGCTACTGAAAGTGAATTCAAATGACTAAACTGCTGATATTAAATATTGCTGTCTTTCTAAAGAATTTACCTAAAATTTATCTATAATAAAACTTTTTTAAGCTGTACATATGTGTTTCAGAATTTACTTGTCCTTGACCTCTTTTCATAGTTCCTAGTTCAGGGAGTCCCCATAATCATTAGTTTTCAGGCTCCTTTTAATTTTGTAGTTGTTAATAATTTGTTTTGATAACCATTAGAAGTTGGTGGGCCTATCTGAATTGGTCTACGAAAGTCAGAGTACCTGTAAGAGAACCACTGACCTTTGCATGAGATCTTACAATCCTAATGAATCAAGATTGGAGTCAAACACACCTTGCTATGATCAGGGTCTTAGAGTTAGAAGGCTTAAGATCACTGTAGATTAATTACAAAGACCACTCAGCCATTGAGGCCTTTATGTTGTTTGATGATCCAGTGTTGAATATAGAATAATCATGACATTTAGGAATATTTGGAATATGGAAGTTCTGTTTATGACTAATATAAGAATGGAATAAACATTGCACAATAAACTCTTTGACTATAAAATGTGATATGTAGCATTGATTTAAGAATGATGTACCAACTAATGGATAAAATAAGACTGTAAAGAAATAGAATCAGCTGTCAAACCCAATTTGTATTGTTATAAAATGACCATTGACAGATTTATTTTATCAGATATTTCTATGGCAAATTACAATAACAATAACATGTTGCTTCACATTAATGTATCATGTTGTTTCTGTCAGAGGACAGTAATGGATGTATTGTAACACAGTGCTTGGAAAACAATAACTATTAATTATAGAAATTTGCTGTATATGATTTTATATTGATATATTTATTGTTTATAGAAACTCATTTTCATAAAACTTTTGACCAACAAGCTAAATCTATTAAGATATACTGGATAGTATTTTAGGTTTCATTTAGCACACATTAGCTGAAAGTTTAATCTTGCAGAGTTTTCATTCTAAGATAATGTTTTCAAGAATAGTATGAAAGGGGTATTTATATTCATCTATCCTTGGTACTTCTTGTAAAAGCAGGGTAAACAATTCATTGCATGGCTCCTTTTTGTATAAAGTTTGGGTGTCGGTATGGCCTAATTTTGTTTAGAGTATGGGTACATGACTGCACATATTAATGGCTAATTTTTAGCTTTATAGGTTCAAATATAGTTTGAAATACATTTTGATACCAATATCAGTATATAACCTATTCCAGATGGTGACATGGTGAGTCTAATGAACAATGTGACCTCAATTTCATGGTTGAATGAAACTGATTTAGAGTGTACAAATTTTAATAAAGTTACTTTATGGAAAATAAAACGCACCCCTAAATAAGGCTCACATAAAATGCACCTGAATATAAAGCGCACCCTGATGAAAACGTACATGCATTCTATTGACCTTAGAATAATTTATGGTCACTCATTTTTGTAACTCAGCAATTTTAGAAAAATTATTTAATATTTGGTATGATGCTATGCATCGCTGCTGCTTTTTTTGTAAGGATACATATTGTTGTTGGAACTTAAACAATGTCTAGTATGTAATATATTTTTTGATATATTACAGGTCTTGTCTCTTGGTGCAGATGTTTTGCCAGAATACAAACTTCAAGCTCCACGAATACCCAAATGTACAATTTTACATTATTCCCCATTCAAAGCTGTATGGGACTGGATAATTCTATTACTTGTGATATATACCGCCATTTTTACTCCATACGTTGCAGCTTTTCTGTTGAGTGAAGAGAAGCGAAATAAAGATCAGTCAGTTCAAGAACGTTATTCTGATCCATTGACAATAATAGACTTGATTGTGGATATTATGTTTATTGTGGATATTTTGATAAATTTTCGTACAACATATGTAAACAAAAATGATGAAGTAGTAAGCCATCCTGGGAAGATTGCTGTACATTATTTTAAAGGATGGTTTTTAATTGACGTTGTTGCTGCCATTCCATTTGATTTGTTATTATTTGGTTCAGAAACAGATGAGGTAAGTTTGATGCTTGGTAATATTGAAATGTGGGATAAATCAATCTGTATTTATATGACCCTGCTTTAGGCCTTTTATTGATGTGGTCAAACATATTAAGGGTTTTAATGTTAAGGGGAGTTGATACTGTTTCCTGTTCTATGGCATCTTATTCTTGCCTGCAAAAAAAGTAACAGAATGTGATACATAGGGATGCTAATCTGGTGGGGACAGTATAAACGATTAAAGGCTTTAACATTGGCGCTTCATACCTTGTATATAGATGCAACCTTTAAGGAGACCAACATCCATACCATTACTCAGGTCTCTTAATTATGCTGAGTCTAGACAAGCTGCAAAAAGTCAAACCTTATGTTTGATTGATTGATGTTTAGTTAATGCTGTCTCAACACTAAAATCAACTATAATAAAAAAATTCCCAAATCTGAATAAACAAAATATAACATGAAAACACAATCGCAACCACTGACCAGATTCTGACATAAAAGGCACCTTTTCAATGAAGTAATGTCAAAATATGCTGTGTATACTTCAATGAGTACATTATCTCCCCTTGTTAACTCTATCAGTTGGGAAAAAAAGAAGTGAAGATATAAATACTCAGAATTTACCCATAAACTCAAATTTGATCAATATTTCAAATTACCAAAAAAGTCATTACCATGTAAAGATTATAATTATTTGAATGGGATTAATGTTAATGTCTTGTATCTGAGATCTTGCCAAAAAAATGGAGTTCACAATTGGTAAAACAGCAGACTCTAACAAGAAACTGATGTACTCCTATTAGATATAGAGATTATCTGTTCCTTATCATTTATTCATATAACTTGATTAATACTTGAAGTCTTTGATCTGTACTGATAGATTTCAATCAACTACCTATATATCCTGGCCATTGAGCTCCAAATATATTTTTGTAATCCTTAACATATAAGTCATGTATTTTTGATTAACAGCTTGTCGGTATCAATCATGTATGAATTATAACCACATGCATTTTGCATTCTGTTGTGTTAAATGCTTTATGTTATTTCCTTTTATTTCCAGACAACAACATTAATTGGACTGTTGAAAACAGCAAGATTGTTACGTTTGGTCCGTGTGGCTCGTAAACTTGACCGATACTCTGAGTATGGTGCAGCAGTTCTTATGTTACTTATGGCAATATTTGCTCTAATTGCTCATTGGTTAGCATGCATTTGGTATGCAATAGGCAATGTAGAACGACCTCATTTAGAAAGTCCGAAAATAGGCTGGTTAGACGAACTAGCAGAACAGACTCATCAATATTACGTCAACGACACAGGAGGACCCACGATAAAATCTAAATATGTGACAGCATTATACTTTACATTCAGTAGTTTGACTAGTGTGGGATTCGGAAATGTGTCACCAAATACTAATTCTGAAAAGATTTTTTCCATAATTATTATGTTGATTGGATGTAAGTATTAATATACTGTAGAAACATTAATTTTCGTGTTAAAATTCCGTGGTTTTGTCTCTATATAAGATTTCAATGGGATTTAATTACATGGTTTCCAGTAAATGGTATGTTGGTTAAATTTTCTCGGGGGTTTTAATATATTTTGTGGATACATTCTTTCCACGAAATAAACAATATTAAATCCTCCATGAAAATTTCTGCTTTTACAGTACCATATTTATGGCTTTAGGTGTATAAATATCTAAAATAACATCACATTTGAAAAATAACTGCAGACATTTGAATGGCATTTGTTTTCCTGTATTAAAGTGTTTTTGTTATATGTAAATTTGTTTTAAATTCTCCATTCTGTATAGTTTGAAAGATTTGGTTAAGATGAATTTTAAATGGCTGCTGTGGATTCATTAATTTTGTGGATCGAGTAAATCTTACATTTTCATAGATATTTTATTTCATGGTTTTGCCTAAATCTGCAAGCATACAAGCCTATAGAAAATTTGTTGAACTTTTGAATTTGTGGTTCACCGGTACCCATGTAATCCACAAAAATAAGTATCCAATGAATAATAGTGAATACACTGTAGTTTGATATGACTTGGTGTTAATTTCACCAAACAAAACATTAAGATATTATATGTTGAATATATCTGACATCCCTTTTTTAGCTCACCTGGCCCAAAGGGCCAAGTGAGCTTTTCTCATCACTTGGCGTCCAGCGTTAACTTTTACAAAAATCTTCTCCTCTGAAACTACTGGGCCAAATTATCCAAACTTGGCCACAATCATCTTTTGGGGAATCTAGTTTAAAAAATGTTTCTTATGACCTGGCCATCCAATCAAGATGGCCGCCATGGCTAAAAATAGAACATAGGGGTAAAATGCAGTTTTTGGCTTATAACTCAAAAACCAATGCATTTAGAGCAAATCTGACATGGGGTAAAATTGTTCATCAGGTCAAGATCTATCTGCCCTGAAATTTTCAGATGAATCAGACATCCCGTTGTTTGGTTGCTGCCCCTGAATTGGTAATTTTAAGGAAATTTTGCTGTTTTTGGTTATTATCTTGGATATTATTATAGATAGAGATAAACTGTAAACAGCAATAATGTTCAACAAAGGAAGATTTACAAATAAGTGAACATGAGCGAAATGGTCAATTGACCCCCTAAGGAGTTATTGTCCTTTATAGTCAATTTTTAACAATTTTCATAAAATTTGTAAATTTTTACTAACATTTTCCACTGAAACTACTGGGCCAAGTTCATTATAGATAGATATAATTTTAAGCAGCAAGAATGTTCAGTAAAGTAAGATGTACAAACACATCACCATCACCAAAACACAATTTTGTCATGAATTTATCTGTGTCCATTGTGTAATATGCACATAGACCAAGGTGAGCGACACAGGCTCTTGAGAGCCTCTAGTTTTTGTTATTCGTTATAATAAAATTAAAATAAGTTTGAGTTTTAAGATGTGCAGCAGATATGGTATTAATAGGATAATAATACAAATGGTGTGTCCATCTTAATGTCATGAATAGAATGCTTAATTTCCTGACTTGTCTCAGAAATATTTGAATATTTGAGAGCGTTAAAATAAATCAGTTATTAATTTTTTTAGCATTGATGTATGTATCCATTAATCATAATACAAGTTCTTCATGTATGTTTAAATATAAAATGATTCCTTAATAATTTTATTTTTCAGCTTTGATGTATGCCAGTATCTTTGGTAATGTTTCAGCAATTATTCAGAGACTATATTCTGGTACATCCAGATACCATATACAAATGATTCGAATCAAAGAATTTATACGTTTTCATCAAATTCCCAACCCATTACGACAGAGGTTAGAGGAATATTTCCAACATGCTTGGTCATATACAAATGGTATTGATATGAATATGGTAAGTCAACCAGCTACAGACCGTGAAAGACCCTATTGGGTAGTCAATTTCATTAAAAAACATTGTCTTTATCAGTTACTGGGTAGTGGAGTGTGAAAAAGATTGTATTGACAAGGCCAAAAACTAGTACTAGGGATTCATTTATTTTCATGGGTACCAAGTCTTGGTTTGAGGAAAACTTGCATTTTCATGCATATTTAATTTCATTGATTCGGCAAAGTTTGCTAACATTCTTTTATACAATTTGTAATTTGTTGAACATTTAAATATATGGTTCTCCTGTAGCACTGAAATTCAAGAAAATTAGTATCCAACAAATAATTTTGAACCCACAGTAGCAAAATATAGGTAAATAACAAAAGTGGAGAGACAAAACAAATATTAATCAGTCAGGCACTGAGAGTTATCCTGGATTAGCCAGTAAAAACACCTACTTAACTCCCTTTATTTATAGTCAGTGGAAAACTGCAAGGGAAAACAAATAACCCTGCCATTACAGATAAGGCTGTTAATAATAAAGATCAAAATTTCCTGTTGATTATTATATATAAGACAGGAAAAAAATAATCACTAAGAAAAATGCCTACAATTATAAACAAGATAACAAACACCCATTCTCCAGATAAAATATCATTATTTTCCACAGATTGGTTTTGTATCTAATTTAATATGAGCTTGTTATATAACTTAAATAGTTATTACCAATGTCATTTACTTTTGGTTAGGGATGGATGCTACATGAAACAAGATCAAATGAATTATTAATTAGTATAACCCTTGGGAAAAACAGTATTTTATATTTTTATAATTGTTTAAATTTATTAGAGGAGCGAAAGATACCAGCTACAGGGACAGTCAAACTCATAAATTGAAAATAAACTGACAACGCTATGGCTAAAAAATAAAAAGACAAACAGACAAATAATAGTACACAAGACACAACATAGAAAACTAAAGACTTAAGCAACACTAACCGCACCAATAACCGAGGTGATCTCAGGGCTCTGGAAGGGTAAGCCAATCCTGCTCCACATGTGGCACACGTATGTTACTTATGTGATTACAACTCCAGTTGATGGTCTTATTAGTTAGGTCACATTCGTGAAAAGGGAAGGGTATTGTAGTTAGGACATCAGGAAACAGTTATTCCATAATGGTCAACAAACTTGTTAAATTTCTCACTTTGATGATAAAATCTATTTGATTGGTTTTTTTTCTTTCTAGAATTTGGGATGGTAAATTGCAAAAAACTTAAGGTGACCATTAAATGACCATCTCATACCTTCTAGGTGATGGGGGCATTAAGATTTACCCTTGTCTGTTTGTTGTCAAGAAATTGGTTTCTCTTTCACTATCTTTAGTTTACCTCAACCAAATATCATGAAACTTGTAAAAAAAAGCTTATTACCACAGATTAAGAATGAATTTGGGTGGCGTCACTTTCTCTGTTCTCAAGTTATGTCCCTTTCTAAAACTGCTTAATTTTCTGTTTATTTTCAAACAGAGGCATATGTGAACCATGCACACATTCATCATTTATTTAAAAAAAAAATCTAATGTAAATGTCTTATTTAGAAATCAGAACTGTTTGTAAGAAAGTCTTGACTAATGCATAAAAAAATCTTACTATTTAAAGGAATTTAAAGAATTTGAGATAGAGGTTGACATTTAAAAAGAAAAAGGCCAGAAAGGCTAATATCATAATTGTAAATGTTTAGCATATCTATAATACTAAAATAATGAGGTCCAATTTGTCAGCCGTCATGGGGAAAAAACGACAAATCAAAGAATTCAACTTTATATATATAGCTAATATAGGACAATGATGTTGATTAAAAATTACACCACTCCAGACCATTTTGTTTTCCACATAATGAATATTGCCAATAATTATCAAGTTCCGGGTCGAATCTGATACCTATACCAATAGTATATTCACCTGTTACCTATTACCTTATCTGTACGTTCCGCATCTGACAGGCGCACCACTAAACGGTGTATTTAGGATTTTGCTATATACACGGTCATAATCACAGGGTTGACACTACTAAATTCAATCATTGTCACATTGTTCCCTATTGTAGTATTTTAATGAGTATGACTGTCTAAGATTACAATAGGAATACTAAAAATCTGGACCGAAAATAAGGCGTATAGGTACAGTTTTCAATTTGTTAGCCGGAATGACTTAAAACAGAGAATCAAAGAATTCAACTTTATTGATACATGTAACTCATATAGGCAAAGCTGTTGATTAAAAAATATTCCATTCCAGGCCGTTTTGTTTTCCAAATAATTAATATTACCAATAATTAATAAGTTCCAGGTCGACGGGTTCAAACAGAAAGATTTTGAAAGCAGAGAAAACTGTTAATCTTATAATCAGCATGACTTTATCAGATGACAATACCAATACTAAAATAAGGCCTACGCATAGTTATATACTTTAATTCAGTCACGAACCCGCGATATCACGGGTGTGTTCTAGTATAATATAAAATAAGACAAAGACTTGTGATGTTCAAGAATAAATTCTGCTGTGACTATGCTAATTGATTAAAACTGTTAATTAAAATAATCAATGTATAGTTCTCAAACAGTGTGCTGATTAAAAAGTATTTTGTAAAATTTGATCCTTCCATGTCTCTGATCTCTTGTAATCGTGCTTCAGTTGTTAGTCTATAATCCTGATTTGTGAATGAGACTTATACAATAAAGATATTTATAATTGCTGTGAAAAAGCAGTGTTGGAAATTTGATTCCATCTTGCATTGAGCATTCATATCAAATGTATTGATTTCTACCTAGAGAAACTATTTTTATTACATCTGTGTATTGGTGTATAGATTAAGTATTCAATTGTCTTTCCATGTGCATAAAATTATATATATACATGAATAGGTATGATAAGAAAATATTCAATTTTTTTTTTTTTTGATCTGCACATAACTTTTGTAGAACACATGTATGGCCAGTTAATTTATTCCTTTTATGTACAAAGGTTTCTTGAAAAACAATTGGGTTTCTTTATGATCAGTTGATGTTTTGATATGAATTATTGTACATGTATGTGTGGCCTTTTTGAGAATTATCTTTACATATAAACCTGTTTTAGAGACCACCTGTATTAAGCAGAAACCTGTGTTGTTAGACCATTAATTTAAGGTGCCTCTGTAGTCCATTTCATGTAGATTGAACCTGTATTGAAAAAACATCTGACTTATGAGAACACATTTTTGTGGTCTTGTAAAACTGGTTTCACTGTACTTATAAATTGTATCTTTTGCAGGTGTTAAAGAGTTTCCCTGAATGTTTACAAGCAGATATATGTTTACATCTAAATAAAAATTTAATCAGTAATTGCCCAGCATTTAAAGGTAGGTATACAAAGCAGAATTTTATTTCAAAAGGGAGAAAAGTAAAAGATATTGAATTTAAGGAGGCTCGAGGGTAAAAAAATTTCAGTCAAATTTTAAACATTTTTTTTTCAATATAAGTTTTATTTATTACACTATTTGTTGTTACTTATTGAATTGGTACAAAAATCAACCCCAAAAAAAATCGGTTCGTTTTGGCCCTAGCTGACTTTTAAAATGTTTATATCATTGTAAAAGCTCAAAATTATCTCCATTTGGTGCAAAAATGCCATGTTTTGGCATTAAAATTAAAATATCTTATTTAACTCATCATTATTTTTTTCAAATAAGCTGTACTTAATCTAAAAAATAGCAAAATTTAAGCGATTTCTTTAATTAAGTTCTTTTTTTATTTCGATATTACCTCTTTTTCTCCTATTATTTCAACAGAAAAAAAGTACTTTAAAGAAAATTTATGTTTCTTTTGAAGACAGATTGTGAGCTTAGATGAACGGTGACACCATGTTTTTATTTTATTTTTCTATTATTATAAGTATGTGATAAAGTTCATTTATAGAAAAAAAATAGCAATATCCTATATTTAAAACAAAATTCGATTTATACTCGCAACCCCCCTTAAGGTGGTATGGGAGTCTAAATTAAAAATGATAGAATTTGTTCATACTTTGCCAACACGTAGTATCTATTGATATATGTTCAAAAATATAATAAAAATGATAGGTCACCCTGCATTTTCTCAAGCTACAGGTTGTGACAAAATGACACATTTTGTATGGATTATACAGGAAAAAACACCATTTTGTGATTAGAAACTAAACAAAATGATAGAATTGTAAAATAAATTAGGAAAAGACAATGCTTTGAGAATATCAAAAGAAAAGATAGGGTCACTGTTTGTTTTTTTCCGGCAATAATATAAAATAGAAAAATTCCATGTAGATTCCTTCAGAAAATAGACTGTTACCTCCCCTTAAAATGCCAGTTTAAAAATTAATAATTTAATAACAATCTAAATAATCTACACTTGTAACAATATTATACAATTACTGTCTTTTGATAAGGTAAATATGCAGTTTTATTGACTTTTGAAAAAATGATATTCACTAAGGCTGATGTCAAAAGTCAATTAAACCCCATATTTACCGAAACAAAAGACAGTAATTGTTTTATTCCATATTCCGAGAGAAGAAAATGTATTTAATGACAAACATATACCAAAACAAATTTTACATGAAACATTTTACTATAAGGTTGCATGTAAAAGTGTGTGACGTTTAGCGTGGTGAATATCACTTTCTCAGGTGAATATGCTTTTTTTATTCAAAATCCAATTCATATAGAGAAACCTACTAAAATAATACCAATATGGAATAATAATATTTATAAGTTATATTCTTATAAATTGGTCCTTTTAAATGAAAATTCACATAAAAATATCTGCATTCCTGCAATAAAGGAGTAGGTCTGGTAAGGGCCGATTTTGGCCCCAAATTTCAGTTTCATCTAACGAGATATTTAGGACACTTTTTAAACACTTAAATGTCTATTTCAATTGACTCGATTAGTTTATGTAAAAGATTTTAACTGATTCAGTCATTAAAAACGCCCTGATTGAAGCTTAAATATGAAAAATCTATCAAATATGCCAAAAAACGTCACTTTTCAGATGGTTTTCGTCAAAAATGAAAGTGGCCGCATCCATGTTCATCCTCAACCTTTATATATGTTATGTATTATCATCAAATACAACTTACATTTCAATATTATGAATGAATACGAATGCGCCAACTTTCATTTAAGACGGAAACTGTCTAAAATTTAACTAAAATGCTATAATTGTGAAGATTTCAGTAATTTAGCATGACTTTATGATGCTAGTACACGATGTATGTGCATTGTATTGTCAAAAACAGCACATATTTATGTAGCAGAAGCATTCTACTTTCCAAAAAATAGCAAAAAGATTACATTTTCACAATTTTGCAAAACTGCTTAATTTTGGGGCCAAAAAGGGGTCTTACTGAACCTACTCCTTTTAGTAACTTGATAGAAAATCTGGACCTTAGGTTCTCTGTTTTTTACAATCCAAGATGGCGGAAGACACCCATATCACCTTAAGAAAGATGAATTGATGTAGGTAAGGGATCCATTGATAGTCAAAGTTAGGTCATGAAAATCAAAGTATTCTAAAAATTTCTTCATATACGGTAAGCAGTTACAGTGTTTTAAGTTAATATAAGTCAAAATTTTGTTTGTTCCTGACTAATTTTACTCAGATTAAAATACCTCTGATGAGAGAAAAAAAAAATACCCCCAAAAAACTAACATAAATAAGATTTCTAGATATATATGCATAATAAGTAATGTCGTGAATTTACCTGAGACTTGGAATAAAACATTGAGAATAGTAACCATTATATTATAATGACCGTGCAAGACCCTTGGAGGTAGTCAAGGTTGTTAAACACCCCCAATAGTGACCATTATATTATAATGACCGTGCAAGACCCTTGGAGGTAGTCAAGGTTGTTAAACACCCCCAATAGTGACCATTATATTATAATGACCGTGCAAGACCCTTGGAGGTAGTCAAGGTTGTTAAACACCCCCAATAGTGACCATTATATTATAATGACCGTGCAAGACCCTTGGAGGTAGTCAAGGTTGTTAAACACCCCCAATAGTGACCATTATATTATAATGACCGTGCAAGACCCTTGGAGGTAGTCAAGGTTGTTAAACACCCCCAATAGTGACCATTATATTATAATGACCGTGCAAGACCCTTGGAGGTAGTCAAGGTTGTTAAACACCCCCAGTAAAGGTCATGGTTAGCAAAAAGAATAAACAAGTTCTACTGAAAAAAATGAAGAATTTCTATGTTCACATGTAATACTAAGTTTTCATTTCTGTTTTGTAGGAGCCAGTCCTGGTTGTTTGAGAGCTTTATCAATGAAGTTTAAGACTACCCATGTACCACCAGGGGACACCCTAGTACACAGAGGAGATGTCTTAACAGCAATGTACTTTATATCTAGAGGCTCTATAGAAATACTTAGAGAGGATATAGTAGTAGCTATTTTAGGTAATAGAAAAATTACAAGATTGTGTACTCTAAAATATACTAACTAATGGTATATTTATTTTGTAGACAGTTTAGACACTGGCAAGATAAAGACCATAATTCCCTTACTCCCTTAGGTAGATTTACTGGTTTTATATATAGAGAATAAAGCTTTTTTTTTGGATGGCTTTACATGGGTTATGGAGCCAATACTTTATTAAACAATATTTAAAACCATATTGAGGCTTTTTAGGTTGATTTACTTGGGTGCAAAATAAATGATGAGGTGAAAGAAAAAACCTATATCTTTGGTAAAGCAGGATTGCTGATGATAACTACAGGTTTTCTAGTGATAGGTCAGATTGAGTTTAAAGCAATGGCACCATACTATGAATAAAAGGAGATGTGCTAGAATACATCAAAACCTTTTTCCTTTTTTTTTTTTTTTTTAACATATTTGGGTGTTGGAGTAAATTAAGACGAATTACATAAAGGTGTTCAAAGTGTTGTAACTGTGTTGTTGCCTCCTCAGATTTTACTTTTTTGTTATTGAGTACTATTTACTCAAATACAGCTTTAAATGATATAACCATGATGTTTTCTGCTGATTAGTTACTCAGATATGACAATCATTAAAATCTATGTTAGTTGTATAACCTAAACTAAGATATATTGGTAAAGATTCAAGTACTTCTCACTTGAATGTGTGAATAATTTGATGCATACGATACTGTTTTTTGTTTACATAGAAATTACTCTATACTGTTTTCTGATTTTTAATAATTTCATATGATACAACATTTATAAGTTTAAATTATCATTTCAGGAAAAGATGATGTATTTGGAGAAAATATTTGTAGACATAAGAATGTAGGGAAGTCTAGTTGTAATGTTCGTGCCTTGACTTACTGTGATTTACATAAAATTCATCGGGATGATCTCCTAGAAATTCTAGATATGTATCCAGAGTTTTCAGATTTTTTTATCAAGAATTTAGAGGTCACATTTGACCTCCGTGATGTAAGTATTGATATATGTTTACATTTATTTTGAAGATTAAAAGAAAACTTTGTACTGAATAAAGTATTTTACTTTATTTGTAAATTCAAAGTGATCTGGTTTGAACCATGCACAATGAAGAGAAAGAAATACAAAGATTCCACCACACTACTTAGCTTTTGATACTTAATAAAGTAGTTCCTTGATTTAATTGACAGTTTCAATAGGTGCAGGTTATTTAGTAACAATTAGTAATCTGCAGAACAATCATACACATCTCTTATATAAACATAGGAAGATGTAGTATGAGTGCCAATGAGACAACTCTCAATCCAAGTAACAATTCATAAAAATAAACCATTATAGGTCAATGTGCGGCCTTCAACACGGAGCCTTGGCTCACACCGAAAAACAAGCTATAAAGGGCCCAAAAACTACTTGTGCAAAACCATTCAAATGGGGGAAAAAAACAGTCTAATCTATATAAAATCAAAAAACAGACGACAACCACTGAACATCAGATTATATGATTTGATCCAAGCGATGGAAATTTTCAAGGTTTCAACTACCTAGATTATATAATGTTAACTGATCCCAATTCAAATGAAATGGATGTACATTATTATAGGCAAGCATATGACCTTCAACAATGAGAAAAAAAACATATTGTAGTCGGCTGTAAAAGGCTCAACATGAAAAATAAATAACAATTCTTCAATTGGGTTAACTAACGGCCTGATATACTGCATAGCGGGTTATTTTCACGATTTTCATTGAATAAGGTATACAAAATATTTTGGTGGTTATAATTTTGGCGGATTCAAAACATTTATCAATACCTTTGCATGAACACTTTTAATTTGGGGGAATTTATTTTACCGATTTTGTTCTATCCATGAAAATAAGCCAAAATTTACACCCTGCGAAAATAACCTGCTATACAGTATAACAAAACAATTTACAAAAAAATATATGACTTGTCTTAACTAAATTTAAAGGACATAATTAATTCTTACTTGAAAATGAATTTTTATAACTCTTCCATAATTAACCATTCTTTTTACATATAAATATTATCTATTCTTAGCAAGAGTTGGTTGTTCGTACAGACAGTGAAAATCAGCGAAGGCCAACACTTCGTTATCGAAGAGCTAACAAGTCTTTCCATTCTTCCTCAGGATCTCAAGGTACCAAAGTTTACTGCGGATTCATTTATTTTCGTGGGTATCAATTTTCGTTGATTACGGAAATCTTGCATAATCGTGGATATCTAATTTCGTGGTTTTGCCGAAGTCTACATATAAGCCTATAGAAAAAAATTATTCGTTGAACATTTAATTTCGTGGTTCACATGTACCCACGAAAGCCACGAAAATTGGTATCCAACGAATAATAATGAATTCACAGTATCACCGAGTTATCTCCCTTGAATGCCATATTGTAGATGTATAGGTATAAAAAAGAAGATGTGGTATGATTACCAAAGAGACAACTCTCCACAAGAGACCAAAATGACACAGAAATTAACAACTATAGGTCACTGTA
Source organism: Mytilus galloprovincialis (assembly GCF_965363235.1). Taxonomy (NCBI): domain Eukaryota; kingdom Metazoa; phylum Mollusca; class Bivalvia; order Mytilida; family Mytilidae; genus Mytilus; species Mytilus galloprovincialis. The sequence continues at coordinate 100,405,188 of NC_134839.1, forward strand.
CGGCCTTCAACAATGAGCAGTGAGCAGGGTTTACTTTTAGATTTGACTAACTTAATTGATAGAAGTGGTTCATACAAGTCTTAATAGAGTTCCTTATTGGGTTGACTGATGAATGTAAAAGCAAGACTGAAAGATATTCAATTTGTTCAGATAACTACTTTTTATAACAATTTGACCTATGTTGATTTATGAATTAGTTTGTAAACGTAAAGACCTTCAACAATGAGACAAAATTCTTTCAACCTCAACAACCTTCTAGTTACAATAGTAAGATGCTATTGATATTTCTTTCCATTCTTTGGAAGCTTATATTTTAAATTTATTATCATATGTTACAAAGTATTGACACCTTTAATATACAATATTTGAGTTGTAATGTCACTTTTGGTCCAATTTTTCCATTATTTGTAACAGTTTTTAGAAAAGTTGACTGAAAAATACATTTTCTCTTTATATTTTAATTATTAGCTAGGCAATTTATGCATAGCAAATGTACTTCAAAAAGCCTTAAAACTTATCTTTATAAAATAAAATTTTAGTTGATTATTCACACATTATCTAATTCATAATGTAGATGAAACAGAATATAAATTCCGACCCTCTCGGGCTAAAAGATTACGGCGGCATAAAAGTCAAGAGGATGGACCTACGATGTCTATGTCATTTGAATCAAGTGATGAAGACATCAGAGAAAGTGGAGTAGGGATTTTAGAATTCTCACCAGCCAAAGCTGGACAAGATATCACGCCTGCAAAGTTTGATGACTTTGAATCCAAGGAAGAACGTAAACGACCTTCAGGGTTTGGTTCATCTCTTGTTGGTATGTACTTTTGTGATGAGATTTATATCATATCTATCAGCTAATTTATATAATATATTTTTTATAAATTTGGTTAATTTTAAGCTCCCAACAAATGATTTCTTGTCATTTTGATTTTTTTTAGAAAATTTAATTTACCTTTTTTAGCTTATAATTGTATGTATTTGCTATTTGTTTGTGACATGCCTTAAATTCAGAAATACATGTTAATGTAAAAACTATAGTTTTTTTGTTAGTTGATTACTGTTACTTTGTTGCTATCATTTATTTCCTATTATTGAAGTTCATTTGAAATACGGACCCAATTTGCAAATTGAAATATAAAAGTGCATTTTCACTTTGTACTTCTTACCTTTACAACATGACTGACCAGTTGAACAGTTTGATTTGATTAAACAAAGAGCAAATGGGTCAGCATAATTTGAATGAATTGCAATATATTAAGTGCCCATCCATGGAAGAATCAACAATTTAGAAGAATTTCAAAACATGGCTGAAAAAAGAATAGATATCCTAACCATCCAATTTGAAGCCAACTTTCATCATGAGTTAGAAATATAGATCCATTTTGTTTCTGTGTGTCTGGTAATTAAAGAAATATCTACATAACTTTTTGTTAGAATGATAACAAATTACAGAGTTATCTCCCCTAAATTTTTAATTTCTAGTGCATTTTATCCAAATTATATCTTGAAATACCAGAACAGGTAAAGGAAACGAAAACAAATGTTATATTAGTGCACTATTATACACTCTGAAGTTAAATTAATGTAAGGATAAACCGTTTTCTGTTTAACATGTTTTCAACCCTGTCTGATTCTGAGACTTACAGAGAAACCTGTAATCCAGTCGCATTTATACTTATAAATAAATTTGTGTGTTATCTGATATCGTTTAAAATTTTGCATTCTATACACAGTATGAAATCAAGTCTTACATCAGAGAATATCATAGGTATGCCATCAACAATAAATTCCCAGTCGAAAAAATTAACAAAAGACAGGTATTGTTTTGTAAATATTCTTTATATAAAAACTATACAATTTACTTAATTGTAGGTGCTTTTGCCAATGTTAACAGTTTAGTAAATGCTGTAACAGGGAGATATGAGCACCAAGGCAAACAGACTGACCAAGATGCTACTCCATTGTTACAGGAACATAGTCAAAGTTCTGATACCCAGGTAATACAGGAACATAGTCAAAGTTTTGATACCCAGGTAATACAGGAACATAGTCAAAGTTCTGCTGCCCAGGTTATACAGGAACATAGTCAAAGTTATGATACCCAGGTAATACAGGAACATAGTCAAAGTTCTGATACCCAGGTAATACAGGAACATAGTCAAATTTCTGATACCCAGGTAATACAGGAACATAGTCAAAGTTCTGATACCCAGGTAATACAGGAACATAATCAAAGTTCTGATACCCAGGTAATACAGGAACATAGTCAAAGTTCTGATACCCAGGTAATACAGGAACATAGTCAAAGTTCTGATACCCAGGTAATACAGGAACATAATCAAAGTTCTGCTGCCCAGGTAAAACAGGAACATAGTCAAAGTTCTGATACCCAGGTAATACAGGAACATAGTCAAAGTTCTGACAGGAACATAGTCAAAGTTTTGATACCCAGGTAATACAGGAACATAGTCAAAGTTCTGATATCCAGGTAATACAGGAACATAGTCAAAGTTCTGATACCCAGGTAATAACACACAGCCTGAAAAAGGAATGTCTGTCTGTCCATCAATGCATCACACACAACCTTTCAAACAATGTGACACACACTACGGTACCTTTTAAAAAATGTGCCACACAGAAATGGTTCAATTTTGCCATCTGTAAAATGTTGGCATTATGAGTTTAATAAGAAAAAGTCCAACTTTTTCCAGTTTAACCTTATAACAGATTTGAGCTTCCATCTGTTTTTATTCTGAAAAAAAAATTACCACTTCTTTTGTGGCTGTTTAATAAGTAAGGACTTTGTCAAACTTCATGTAGAGGAGGATGAATAACTTTTTTATGCATGATGCTTGAAGAGTGCCACTTGGCTGTTGTAAACCATGCTACAAAGTTATAGCTGTTAGTTTTTGACCCATCTTTCTCTCAATTTTTAATAATCCTTTCATCATAATAAAAGTAATTGATATTATCAGTAACATCCTCAGCTTCCCTTTCTAACCTATATATATATTTCCTTACAGAGGAGAGTGACCTCTAGTTCCAGTGTGCCAAAGTCCACCTCGTCCATGACACTTCCTGTTTCCAGTCCTTCCACACACTCCCAGTTTGAGGAATGTCAGGGTGGACAACAGTTTATTCCAGCATCAGAGGTGTTCCAGACAGGAGGAGGACATACAAGTCCCCAAGATGTGGAAAGAAGGCTTGATGAATTGACAAGGTAAAAGCCCTCTATATACCCTTAATTTATAGTGATATTTTGAATTATTTTAACCAATTATTTATCCAGCATTTAAAGTAAATTAGCAGGAATAGATATTTAAAAAAACTTATGGGTCAGACTTTTCTTACATCTTAAATCATGGAAATTATACTGATTTGTAAATGTATATATACATTTGGCCAGGTAATCTTGACAATAGCCTTTTATACTGTTTTTTTTTACATTTTCATTTTTTGTTAACTTCTAATCAGAGTAGAGAACATTGTGAATTTAGAAAAAAAAATCTATATTTCTATTTTAATCTTTACAGACAACTAAGTCGACTAGAGAACAAGATGTGTTCAGATATTGCTATGATATTGGATATATTACGAACACAACTTGGTCCTGCACAAAACGTCCAGTCCGATACCCAGGAATCGCCCCCTGATGGTAACCTGCCCCCACCCCCAGACTATAATCAGATTAGTGAGTTTGATGATGATACAATCTCCAGTCCAGGATCAACAGCCAATGACACGAGCCACCTGGTATATCAGGAGAGGCTGGTATGTAAGTGTTCTTTTATTTTTCTTACACTATCTTTTAGAAATGTCAGTATGACAAACAGATACCGGTCAATCTAGCCTAAATTTGACCTTATTATTGAATTAAAAGTTTTTTTTGACCCACCTACGATAGTAGAGGGGCATAATGTTTTCTGGTCTGTGCTTCTGTTCGTTCGATCGTTAGTCCGTTCATCGTCCGTTAGTTCGTCAGTCTGTCCAGCTTCAGGTTAAAGTTTTTGGTCAAGGTAGTTTTTGATAAAGTTTAAGTCCAATCAACTTGAAACTTAGTACACATGTTCCTTATGATATGATCTTTCGAATTTTAATGCTAAATTAGATTTTTGACCCCAATTTCACGGTCCACTGAACATAGGAAATGATAGTGGGAGTTTCAGGATAAAGTTTTTAGTCAAGGTAGTTTTTGGTGAAGTTGAAGTCCAATCAACTTGAAACTTAATACACATGTTCCCTATGATACGATCTTTCTAATTTTAATGCCGAATTAGAAACTTTACCCCATTTTCATGGTTCACTGAACATGTTAAATGATAGTGCGAGTTGGGCATCCGTGTACTAGGGACACATTATTGTTAAGTTTTAATCTTTAGCATTATAGCCCAAATGTACACAGAAAATAGTCCTATAAAATCTAACTTAAGGAAAAAATCATGATTTTAACATTCTTATGGAGAGTTTCATTAGTATGGGAGATAACTCTGCAAATAGGCAGAAATATCAATAAAAATTGATACAAAATTATAACTTTACCGTTTCTATTCTGTTGAATATCTTTTATCAAGCTACAACCCAGATTTCATAATTCATTAGTTGACCATTTATTAGATTTTTCAGCATATCAAGGTAAAGAATCTCAAATTGAAAAAAAAAATTTAAGCATATATATATTTTTCTTTTTGTGGTTTAAAGTTTCTTTAAACAAGGTAGATGCTGAACAAATATAATTTACAGAATATAAATAATACCAAATATTCAAATTATTTTTTCAAAATAGTCTCAAAGCCATAAATTTGTAATTTCTTAAATAAAAAATGTGCACAAAAATTAAAATACCCATATCACTTCGGTTTTGTACATTTCATGAGCAGAAGATTATATAATATATTCAAATAAGAACTTATAACCCCATCAAAGTATTAAATTTTACATGAATTTTTAAAAAATCAACCAAAAACTGACAACAAGACTCATTTTTGGAGAGTTATCTCCCTTTCCAATGTTAATCTCCATAAGAAATTAAAAATGCAAAATTTGAGCTTCCTCCAGTTAGATTTTATGGGACTTTGTTTCTGTTTACATTTTTGCCTTATGCTATAAATTAGAACTAAAACATTTTCTGTTGCAATTAGTTTGAGGTTCAAACTTAGTTTGACTGGACATATGTGATATCATAATGTTTAAAAAAATATATTTTTTTTTACCAGAATGTCTCTCAGAACCAATCAATGATATTTGACCATTTCAGCCTTAAAAAACAAGAAGTATTCTCTACCATATTAGAAAAAGGAATATTAAGATTTGTTATGATGCCAATGAGACAATTATCTGCCAGAAAGAAAATAATTTGGCTGTAAATTATATAAACAAAAATGCCCATGAATAATAACTCTTGATAAATTAGATGCTATCTAAACAAATGCAGTTCAATGTCAACTCAGCTGCTGAACTGAATCTGAAGTGATTACTGATCAGAAGAATTTAAGAATTTGCAAAAGACTACAAATGGTTTTACACTAGTAACTTTTGGGGCCCTTTATAGCTTGCTGTTCGGTGTGAGCCAAAGCTCCACGTTGAAGCCTGTACCTTGACCTATAATGATTTACTTTTATAAATTGTGACTTGGATGGAGAGTTGTCTTATTGGCACTTATACCACATCTTTCTATATCTATGTAAAATTTAAATTAATGTAGTAGTATGACATGATACATGTAATGATATATTATAGCAGTTCATCATGCATCTATTGTTAATTTTGCTGAAAAGCCTATTTATTTTATGATTTTTTTTCAGGATCACCAGTGTTTAGAATCACCATGGATACGAAGATCTAAAGAAGAACTAGAAAAAAATAAACTAACATATACAGATTCAAAGACATATAAAGTGGAAAGTCAAAATAAGGCCATGCCAAATAAAAAATCAACAAATGATCAGCCACTTACTAGTCTATTAGGAGCTTGCTCAACAACTGACAATATAAACCAATCAAATGCAGACTCTCAAAAGAGCCAATCAGAAGTTTCTACCACAATCAGTGCGGAAAAAGCTTCTAAAACTGTTGGTTCAAAACAACATACAGATGTGTAGTAGTGATGTGGAGTGACTAGCAATCTTCCAGTTTTTTGTTTGATAGTAGCCAAAGTTGTTTACAAACTAAGACAAACAGGTATCAACCAATTTACTGCAACTGGTCAGTGTAATTTGTTCTTTGATCTAAATCAATTTATACAGTTGTAAGAAAATATAATTAATACTGCTCTTATAAAACAACTGATGTTTGCTTTCTTACATTTGATCTGCCTCAGGAATTTTTGTTTCAACATACTTGTTATTTTAAAGACAACTAACAGTCTAATTGATCACTTGCAATAAAAATGGTTAACACTTGTGTGGTTTCAGTTGTAATTGTTGATGTTTTTGTTTCTTATTTGTTTTGTTTATTGTTTAACATAATGTTGATTTTTGTGTAATAATTGTACAAATAAGTGCTTACTGACGAAATTGTGATTGTTTGTATAATATTGATACTTACCGACAGTTAGATGTTACTTATTTACTAATTACTGTTGTACAGTAAATATACAGGTAATGTTTTAAGAACCAAGTACTCTGTATTATATTAACAATAAGCCAATACCTATTTCAAAATCGCATTGAAAACAATGAATCAGAAGACAAAATAATGCATATATAGTCATGGAATATTCACTTTTTGTTTAAAGGTTAAACACAGATAAAATATGAGATCTGTCCTTGTAAAGTTACTGGAACAGGTTTTTCCAAAAGTGGTTTTAAAAAAAGTGAACAGAAAGTTATAGCTCTGAAGTTGACCATAGACCAGGATAGAGGTATATAATCATAGCAAAACTATTATGGGGAGATAATCATATTTACTAACTTCAGAATGCTACATGTAATAGTTTTGTGGGGAGGTGGTATTCTCTTGTGAGTTCACCCAAAGTTCTAGTTTAACTTTATTATTTAGTTTTTAGTTTTACATCAGTATGCTATTCAAGACAGTACAGAACTGATATTTTGAATTAACATTGTCTGCTAGTGTAAGGCAAGTAGAATCACTAGAACTCAGATGATGTTGTTTAAACATCAATTCAGTTTCAAAGAATTTTCTATTTGACCAACAGGGGTTAAGTTTATGGTTCTAACAGGGCAAACAGCTTTAATGTGCAACTCCTGGTAGAACAATCAACTATCTCAGACACATCTACAGGAAGAAAATTGCAACTACTATTTTGATTATTCTCATTGATTTCTTGATTATGCCTTCTAAAGAGAATGTGCATATAAGTACTACAAAATAGATGTACATATTTCATGGATTTTTGTCTTCTCAGTTACATAATCTGAACTTTTATACACACATGAATTATAATGCAAAAATGAACATCTTTTATAAAAAGACAATATTTGATAAATGCATCAAGTTATGTTATATTTGTGTTAACATTTTAGATATAGTATTACAGATATTTTTTCATTTTACTTTGTCCATTAGCGATGTCAGTTTCAACAAATACAGTTATCAAATTAATGCTGTTCCTAACTGTTCTAACCATATTGGAATAGTTTAACATTCCTTGTTATTCATTTAGTTTTGTATATACACAATTACCAATGTTTGCCTCCATTAAAATACTCCTTGTTTTTGTTATGTACATATGTATAATTATATTGTTGCAGTGTGATAGATGTTTGTTTGAATGAATGATCCAAACCCTTATTGAATTTACATAAAAATCAATTAGGAAGTTCTTTATTTTAACACACAACTAAAAAAAAGTTGTTTGTTTTAAAATTAAGGTAGAACAGGACAACATATTGTTTTTTATTCAAGAAGGTCAATATTCTGACAATTTGTTTCATAACTTTATCTATGCTGGAATTGGGTGGAAATTCAGACTAGGGTAATTGGTTGGGAAAATACTTGATTAAGCCAGAATGTCAGTTAAATGTTGTTCAAATGCCAACTATTTAAAGTGTTCTTAAATTTCAGCTGTTGTTTATCAAATTATTCACCAAACACTAAATAATGATCCTCAGTTTTCTTCATCTATTGTATCTGGAAATATTTCATTTTAATGTCATGGAAATCAAAAGGAATTACAAATTGATTTAGGAGATTTGATAGATGGTTAACATTTTGTAATACTAGTATTTATTTTCTAGAAAATAGAAAATATTGCATCCTACCTTCTTTTATGAAAATAAAAATCGTTCACAGCTTTAGAATGTCAAAGTACTGTATGTGATTGTGCAAACCATCTAGGCATGATAAACAATACATGTTTTTACTTCTGTGAAGTTGTTGTGTGAATCTGATGAGTTTGCTAAATCTGATGTCTCATTTTTGGAATCCTATGCTTTGTGCATGTTAAAGAACCCTTAAAACAACAACTGTTTATGGGTCCTTCAGATACCTATTGTGACCAAATATTTGCTCTCACCCTACATAATCTCTTTTTTAGGACAATTCCAGCAAGTCAATCCACTTTCCAGAACCTACCTATTTGAGATATTGTTAATTTCCTTCTTGTTTTGAATATGCATGAAAATAGCTACTGAACCCTTGATAAAAAAATCTTTTGAGCATAAACGAAGTGTCATTTTATATTATTATACTTCACATTAAAATGCCATATTTTAATTGGCTAATACGAGGGTGTTAATTTACTCTATCACATGGCTGAGAGGGTAACATTTGTTTTGAATATCACCTTCTCGTCCATACCAATCAAAATCGATAATTTAAAGGGCAATGCATTGAATTTACATCAAGTTATTAAAGACAATGCTTAAGTTCTACATTTTAGCTCAGATTCTATTATTTGACTCAAAATAAAAGAAATAAAACATCTTGCTTCACTTCTGTTGATTGTTCTGATACCCATATCGTTGTTATGTACGTCATGTCCCTAGAAAATACTTTTTAAATAAATTTTATCTATAAAAGACAATAGAAATAGGACATTCAGTATAATAAATTAAATAAGACATATATTTACCTCGAGAAAAAGCATTGTAATCCTTGGCTTGCCGCGGTTGACAATGTTTTATCGGGGTACCAATCTACTCTATCACCCTCTCAGCTATGTGTTATTTATATAATGGTCAGAGGTAACAGCTGTAAAGCTTAATTCTTCATCTCTTAATAAAGATCTGTATCATTTTAAAGTCATTCTTTCTAAACTTTCATAAGATGGCAGGCCTTTTCACAAAACATCTTAGAATATGAGCTGTGTAGGATAAAAATAAATTTTGTGCAAGTGCCATGACATTGTATACATGTGCATTATAAGACTTTGATCGGTTATATCAGCTTAATTTCAAAACAGTTACAGACTTTGTATAGAGTTTTTTTTTCATCCCGAAATAAGTTAACAGATGTATTGATATTCATTTGCATAAGGTCAGTTTTCTATCTGATTCTCCTCATATGACTAAAATATCATACAATTGTCTCTTCAAGCAATTTTACATTTCATTATTGTAAAACATTTTGTGAAAGAGCCATACAAATTGAATTAAGTTATTTTGTTGTCTTAGTTATTTTAAACAGTCTTAAAAAGTCAGAATAATGAGATTAGTACTATTATTATGTTTATCATTGTACTTAAATCATGGCAGTCATTTTGTATGTTTTGTAGAGAGAGTAAGATTTGGTTTGACAGATAAAGTTCTGTAAAAATAAAAACTGTTTGTTGTTTTTATCTGATGCCTTTTTAAAGCTCACATGTCCCAAAAGGGCCTAGTGAGCTTTTCTCGTCACTTGTCGTCTGTTGTCGTCCTCACTTAAGTTTTACAAAAATCTTCTCCTCTAACTGCTTTGCCAAAAATCACCAAACTTGGCCTTTATCATCCTTAGGGTATCTAGTTTAAAAAAATGTATCTGATGACCCTGGCCATCAACCAAGATGCCCACTATGGCTAAAAATAGAATATTAGGGTAAAATACAGTTTTTGAGCAAATCTGACATTGGGTTTTAATGTTCATCAGGGCAAGACATATCTGCTTTGAATTTTTCAGATGCGTCAGACAACCTGTTGTTGTGTTGCTGCCCCTAATTTTAAATAGTAATTGACCACTTCTGGAGTTATCCCCATTTAAAGTCAATTTTTCGTAAATTCTTACAAAAATATTTTCCTCTGAAACTACTGAGCCAATTTCATTATAGATAAAGATAAATTTTGTAAACAGCAAGAATGTTCAGTAAAGTGAGATCTACAAACTGCCACCTTCACCAAAACAGAATTTTGTCTTGAATTCTGTTCAGCTTGTCTTTAAACTTGTGTCCTTTGTTTAATGTGACCAAAGAGGCTAAGGTGAGCGATACAAGCAAGTTTGCAGTTTTGGGGAGGGAACACAATTCTATGTACCTAAAATAATTTTTGGTACACATAACAATTTTTTCTATTCTTGGATATAACTTTGAAAATCTTTAAAGAAATGCACATGCAATGTTCCATTTCGTGCTGTTTACCTTCTTAAACGTCTTCAAAGTCTTATTCATGGCATCCTTAGTATTTTCTAACATCTCAGCTTAGGGACATCATCATGGCATACACGTGGTACATTCAGTGACAAAGTGGACTACGTTTCACATATTGGAGATATACAGTATTGGTGCACAATGACACCAAAGTTTGAAAAAAAAGGTTGAAGAAAATCCATCAGATTTGTACGTGGCATAAATTTGATACATTCTGTATATAAAACTTTGATTGATGATAAATTAGAGAAAATCAAACCTATCTCAGAAAAATTGAATTTAGATCAAGCATTTGATGAACTAAACAAAATTCTATCAGATACAACTTCAAAAATTGCTCCAAGAAAACAAAAGGGTGAGAAAAAGAAGAAACTTTCAGTGATGAATGACGAAATCTTACACGCTGTGAAAAGAAAGAAAACTGCCTTCTATATTTGGAAACAACAAGGTCGACCAAAAGAACCTGGTAACTTCTATCTTAAGGAAAAAACAATCACCACATATGATCTCAGGACACTATGTAGAAAAGAGCAAGCACTAGAAAGGATTAATACTAGACAACAAATCTTGGATGCTAAATCCAGTGATACAACATTATTTTATAAGCTAATTAGAAAACAGAGGGGGAAAATGGGTAGATTTATTGAAGAACTTATAGTTGAAAATGAAACATATCAAACATCTGACAGTGTATTGGAAGGATGGACAAAACATTTCGGAGATCTTGCCAAAAAATCTAACTATCAAAACTTTGATCAGAATCATTTAGAAGCAGTTGAGGTTGAAACAGAAATAATATTAAAAATATGTAAGGAAAATTATTTACATGAAAAAGTCTCAATCCAAGAACTGAAAAATGCTGTAAAAAAATTAAATACAAATAAAGCTATGGACTTTTATGGAATCACTGCTGAAAATTTCATTTATGCCAGCGAAACACTTTTAGAGTATCTTCAACTTTTAATTAACACAAGTTTTGAACACTGCTACATACCAAATTTACTAAAAATTGGAACCCTTTTTCCTGTTTTCAAAAACAAAGGTGACATTAAGAATGCTAAAAATTACCGTGGGATCACTATAACGCCAACTTACTCAAAGATAATAGAGATTATAATTAAAGGAAGGGAAAATAATAAGATTTTGGAACATCAAAACCCTTTACAAAAAGGTTTTACGGCAAAATCCACTCCATTGCTTTGTGAATTGTTCATTGAGGAATTTGAAAGAGAAAATAAAGATCTCAAGTTACCAACCTATGTTGCATTACTGGATGGAAAATCTGCTTTTGATGTTGTAGTTCATAAAAACCTGATACGACGTCTTTTCCAAATTGGATTCTCACAGCAATCTATTTTACTGATCAGCAATTTATATGAAAATGCAACATCCTGTGTAAAATGGGGTAATACAATGTCAAATCGATTGTTTAATATTGAACAAGGTGTAAGACAGGGTGGAGCCATTAGCGCTGACCTCTACAAAGTTTATATCAACCCCCTACTACAAATTCTCAGCAACTCTGGACTGGGAGCCAAAATAGGAAATATAAACTGTTGTGCGCCAACTTGTGCTGACGATATTGCCTTGATATCTAACAATCCGTTTGAACTCCAAAATATGATAAATTTAGCAGTTGATTTCAGCCAAAGAGAGGGATATCTACTACAGCCTCAAAAAAGCGTAGTCTTGCCAATCAAAACATGTAATAAAATGCTAGATGTTGAACAAGGTTTTTGGAAACTTAAAAATATAGATATGCCCATTGTCCAAGACTCCTCTCATATTGGAATAAAAAAATCTCAAAAAGATTCTACTAATGCAACCATCACTGAAAATATAAAAAAGGCCAGAAGATCTATGTACAGTCTTATGGGTGCTGGATTACATGGGGAAAATGGATTAGACCCGGAAACAATAGTCTCCTTATTTAGAACATATATCTTGCCAGTTTTGACCTACGGCCTAGAAGTCTTGATACCAACAGGCAAAAATTTAGATCTTATACAACAGCAACATAAAAGGTGGATTAAACAGATTTTATCTCTCAAACTAAATGTGGCTGACCCGGCTGTCTATATGTTATCAGGTTTGCTCCCACTTGAAGCAGAGATCCATATTAAAATTATTACACTATTTGGGAATATAACCAGATCTGAAAGATCGTCCTTAGAATGGAGAATAGCTGAACGACAACTTCAAATTAAAACCTACTCAAGCAATAGCTGGTTTATTGATCTAAAAAAGATATGTGGCAAATATGACATCATAGAGATAGAACAGTATCTTGATAAGCCATTAACAAAAATTGAATGGAAGAGATTTATAACCAAAAAGATTCACAAGTACTGGGAGGATGACATAAAGACCAAAATGAAGGGGTACTCAACTCTAAAATATCTTAATTGTGAATATGACATTGGCAGAATTCATCCTTTACTTAAAACAACAAGTGCAAATATAACGGAGATCAAGAAACTGTCAATCTGCACTAAATTTGTTACGGGTACCTACATACTACAATCTAATAAAGCGGAGTATTCAAACTATGCAACAAATCCGATGTGTAGACTCTGTAATAAAGCTGACGAAACCATTGAACATTTTATCTTATTGTGTGAAACAACTTCACAAATAAGGTCATCCCTTATCGTCAAAATTCTACACGAAGGTAGTCTGGTCTTAGCAAGAGAGAGCCTGCAAACTCCTATTGATTTAATAACATTAATCATTAATCCTTATCATTACCTACCAAAGAAGATGTGCAAGGATGTTGAAGATAGAGTCGGTAATCACTTGGTACCGCTATGTCGCCAACTATTATATACACTTCATTCCAAGCGATATGATGTGTTGACAAAAGCTGATACAAAAGCAAACAGAAAATGAAGAACTGTGAATTCATTTTAGCTGTAATATATACATGTTGGGGTACACATGGATCTCCCTCTTTTAGAAGTTTTAAAGTCTATTAAATTTTTTACGGATTGCACTTATAAACTTTCCTATTTTTTTTTTCTTTTAACAGTGTTAAAAAAAAACTTTTTTTTTAATATATAATTGTACTTATTGTCTCTATTGTAACTTATTTTTAACTTATTTTAAAATTAGTTTTTACCATTTTAATTGCATTTGAAATATTTTTAACACTGTCGTGGCGTAAACATGTATGTTAAATAAGATAACCTTGTGTATGACTATTGTGAACTGTGAATTTACCTGTGTACATATATTGGTGGAGGAATTTCATTGACGGAACTACTTTCCTCTTTACGGAGGTGTGCCTTGATTGGCAGAAATTCGTTTACAGATACAGATACAGATATATACATTATTCAAAGACCAAAATGAACACAAGGAAACTCTTTAACTATTAAATACAATCTACGTGTTGACAGAAAAAAGGAAAGCACGTATATATTATACACCTGTTATTGTAAGACACTTTTCCAGTCACATCCGAATCTTCCGATGCTATTCGGGTCAACCTAAAAGAACCTACGTTTTAATTATATCATGTGTTATTTTCTCAGTCTAAATATGTATGAAATACTTGCCACTGTACGTGTATTTGTTGATGTTTTACGCTGTTTATAACTAAATTGACTACATTATGGGGACAAGCTTTTATTTCTGGAAGAATCACCGAATTTCGACAGAAAAACTGTCAACTTGTCACTTTAGCTTGAAGCCACAAGCGATGTTTAAAAAACAACGAGCCAAAGCTTAATTATAAAGGATAAGGGCCATTTCCCCCAATTTGCAACACTATCTTAAAGTTGTCAAATCCTACTAGAGATTTTTATATTTTTGAAATATTACTTCCAGTCATTTGTTAAATATTGCAATAAAATGTACGAGTGTATCCGAAAGAAATTAAATAGCTTTACTTCTAACATAATTTTAGTTTCTGCTTGTACGTGATGCCAGAGACATATATTTGGAATGACTACTTAACATTTGCCCAAGTCTATGAAAGTTGAGATTTTTTTGCCATCTTCTGGCTTTAATAAAAACCTTTTACTTTGTTAAAAAATAAGACTAATTATTGTAAGAACCTTGCAGTACATATATTTGAATGTGATACTATGAAATAATGTAAAGATTGGAAAACTGGAAATGACACTGTTGCAAATTAGTCATGGGGAAACTGACCGCCTACTCGTTTGTAAACCCAAACGAAACGGTTCACAACATTAAAAACTTTCAAAAACAAAAATGTTGCTTAAGGTTTAATGGTGAGTTGTACATTATTATATACTCAACGATAATGAATACTTATATTTCAATTTATTTCAGTGGTATTGTGGATATCCGCAGTCATGGAATCACTGATGGTAGAAACCAGCTACCGTATTTTAAATGTGTACTGTCTAGTTGATTTAAATAAAAATAACTTACTAATGCAATAACGTAGACAAAAAAGCTACAGAAAGGTCAAAGCTTAATGACTGTTCCTAATAAGGTCTGTCTAGTGAACCCACTAAGTTTATGATAGGCGCAATCGGTGCTAATGCTTTATTGACTTGGTGGCTTTTTGCTTTTCCAGTAATACACCAAGTAGCAAAATGTTCACAATTACTGGTGAGAAAATCATAAATAACACGCATTTCCTTCTGCAGTTTCAACAGTTTGTACGCACGATTTACCGACTCACTTCTGTCTAATCGTCCATACCTATAACGGATCAATATGATTTCAGTGTTAAATTCGAAAGAAAGAATTTCCTCCTTGATTTCTGCCGCAAAGCCTGACCTTTTCTCACCAGTGAAGTGTATTACTTTATACGTCTGATTTTCTGGATACACATCTACAACTACGGCATGGTGGGAATAAAGCTCTCGTTTGTATTTGACATGGTCACCCTTGTTTAGCTGGAGTATATTGTATACTCGTTGATTGCTTGTTTTAAAGAAATGGTATGTGCCAACGCCAATCAGTATTCCAGCCTGAAAAGTAGAATGAAATATTCAATCCTATATAATATATTTCTCATATTATCGTATAGGAATTATGTGTTATGTTAGCAGCTTTAAAAACATTAACAAAAATTGGAAAATTTTATGTATCGGTTCTAGACATTACATATACAATAACAACAACAAAAGCTGTTGATGAAGAAAATAAAAACATACCCCTGTCACAACTGCTGCCATTATCGACAGTATAAAGCCTGCAAACTTTCTACCTCTGGCATAGGGCCTATTTCTCTGGTAATTGCATTTATAAATAGAAGTATGATATATACTAGTTTCATGATTATATAAAGTCTAGATATTAACAGTCAACAATCTTTCCTCCGATGGCGTCGGGTCGTTTTAGAAACGAATCTATGCGCAATAAATAAATTAATAGCACATGTTAAAGTGAACAACAAAAAAAAAGAAAAAGAAAAAAAGAAAGAGAAGGTAAGTCAATACAAATATCCTACATCAGTATCACAGACACTTGTTTTTTAAATTAACAAAAAATACCTATATATACCTATATCATACCTAAACACATTCGGAATATATAGTTCGTCTAAATTTATATAACAGCCCAACAATGTAAAATTTGCGGAAGCACATTTTTGTACTCCCATGGCCGGGATTCGAACTCGTGCTACTAAGATACCGTGGCACCAAATCGCCTTGAACTATGCCCGGAGCGCTAGACCACTATAGACCGTCTAGACTCGACAAAAATCAAGTATTCGGTAGCTGGGTGTTACTTTTCTTCGTCACTTTTTATCTAGCGTCGTAACACAGTACATGATGTATAAGGCCAGCTTCCAAGTAAGGACCGAAGCTCATAAAGTCGACAATCAAATGTTAAACGCAGAACTTCGGGAAAGTTTCAGTGGAGTGCCGACAACCATGCTTCGGAAGTTGGTAAAAGGCATGAAGATGGAATATTACAGATCAGCTGAATTATCTATGTTAGAGGATCTTACAAATTAATGTAGGATACAGTCTTAGAAATATTAACATGTTTTCCCAGGCTCTGGCCTGTTTCATTGACTTATGTGTAACATTAAAATCGTCTTACTGTTACATAACGTCAGAGTACCCAAATTGCACCTATTTTGACAGTTTTTTAACCTACGTTTATTTATACTTCAAACAAAAGTTTTCATTATATGTTTATTTTGTAGATGTATCTTATTCATTATATGGTTTCATCAATTACATTTTGAATCCATATGGAATCATAGAAAAATTGGTCTAAACTGACCTCCAAACCATCAATGATTCACAGTACATGATGTATAAGGCCAGCTTCCAAGTAAGGACCGAAGCTCATAAAGTCGACAATCAAATGTTAATTTCTAAATAGGTGCAATTTGGGTACCGTTACGTTATACTAAAATTTACCTTATACATAAAGCTGCCGAACATAAATTACTTACAGTAACAGGAAGAGCAAACGCCATAGTTCTGAGCTTATCATAGAGTGCTGCTTTCATAAAAAAAAAGCAGTCACAACCAGTCTTGTTATCCTTGACGTCATACTAGTATCACACTGATTCGCGCTACTAACACCCGTGTTCACATTGACCTAAACTCGGTGTTGTGTAAGTGTAACTCACACGTAAGCTAAACAAAATTACGTTCCCATTGATAAACCTCAATGTTTACATGTAGTTTAAATCATGTTTTGTCTACATGCAGTCGATAGTCAATGTAGGCCTTGTGTAGGTTAAGTGTACACAAAACTAGACATTTAGAATATCAATTTTATCATATATATTTAAAGAAGAAACGATTTTTGAATAAAATTGATATTTATAATAATTATTAATAAAGTTCTTTACAGAATTATTTATTTCTTATAAATACCACTTAACGTTTCTTTATTAACCCCTGGTTATCAAGACTCATAGCATCATCATTTCCGAACAAAAAAATCATTTGAAAAAGTCTTTCCCGAATCGACTGGACGTACACAGAAATATTTGTCACTGGTCTTTACTCAAACAACGATTCGCTTATAAATGCATTACTAGAAAAGTGTGAGGTAAGTTTGTTTGTCTAGTATCTCAGATCCGTTAAAATACACTTAGAAATATCAAATAAACATTACCCCCTACTTTTGCAAAATACTCCTTGGAGAAAAAATACCAACAAAATAAAAAGAAACAAACAGAGAAGATAGAAATGTAGTGCTCCTTAACATATCAATCCTTTTTCTTCGTCTGTAAGCATGCTGAAGCAGCTTACGTTTTCTGATGCGTAGTCTAGAAATCTTTAAGTATCTCTTTAAACTACTGCAAATCATCAAAATGGCTTTCATAAAGGAGCAACCACTTAACTTATAAAAAGGGGGAAGAGGGGGGGGGGGGTGAGTCAGAATTGCTTTCGGGCGAACGTTTTTATTCATTTTTTTCGATGCTAGCAATCAAATTTTATTTTTTTTTACAATATTTAACACTATAATGTATGGAGAAGCTCTGGATTCCGATTTTTTTTAATCAACTGTATAACCAGAATATTTTTATCAAATTGGGGATCAGAATATTTTGCGAGGAACCCCCCCCCCCCTTTTTTTTGAAGTCAATCTGTTGTTCTCTAATTGCTAGAAAAATTACATTTGGTTCTACGTAATGAACATTTAAATGACACATAGTTTACAAGTGTGAACAAATCTTATGTACAGGTAACTAAACAAGGTGTATGCAGTGGCGGATCCAAAAAGGGGGTCCGGGGGTTGGAACCCCCCTTTTTTTGGACGATCAATGCATTTGAATGGGAGCATATAGTTGGAACCCCTCACCCTTTTTTACTCTGGGTTGGGACCCCCCCCCCCCTTTCAAAAATAGCTGGATCCGCCACTGGTATGGATGTGAACAAATTTAAGGTGAAACTGTAAGAGATAAATTTGTCCTGGTAAAATATGTCTGGGCGGACACATATAACTAGTAGAAAAAGTCCATGGTTACAAAATTTACTAGTATTTTTTGTCTGATGTTAGTAATTTATGTCCTCAGACTAATTTTCCTAGGAATTCTAGTCCATGTCATTAATATTCCTAGGTAAAAATGTCCATACTCTCTTTATAGGAAAAATATATATTAATGAATCAAATCATTTACCTTTAAACAATGGAAACTTATGAGTTTTGTATTTATATTTTTAATAAAATGTATGTCCCAGACTAATTTTCCTAGGAAATCATGTCCGTGTCATTGATATTCCTAGGTAAAAATGTCCATGCTCTTTATTTTGAAAGGTAAATAAAAATGTTATATTTTGATATTGTTATAAAGAGCTTTGTATCAATTCTTTTAATAAAGTTTATGTT
The DNA here is from genome assembly GCF_965363235.1 of Mytilus galloprovincialis. Taxonomy (NCBI): domain Eukaryota; kingdom Metazoa; phylum Mollusca; class Bivalvia; order Mytilida; family Mytilidae; genus Mytilus; species Mytilus galloprovincialis. Next base: position 100,423,993 of record NC_134839.1, read on the forward strand.
CCCAGACTAATTTTCCTAGGAAATTTTGTCCATGTCATTAATATTCCTAGGTAAATTTATCCATGTCCTGTATTTTAAAAGAAACGTTTTAATGAAAAAAATTATTAACATGGAAATGCAATTTTTATGTTTTAAAATATTGTTCTGTTCAAGAGCTCGGGCATTAAAAATTCAATGAAATGAATGTCCCCAGACTAATTTTCCTAGGAAATCATGTCCATGTTAATAATATTGCTAGGTAAAATGCCAGACCCTTATTTTGAAAGATAGAGTTGTGTTATAATATTTTAATACAGTTGATGTCCTCAGACTAATTTTCCTAGGAAAATCGTGTCCATGTCAATAATTTCCTAGGTAAAATCGTCCATGACCTTTATTTTATAAGATCAATATGAATTTTATGTTTCAATTTTCGGTTATACAGTTTTGTATTAATATTTTATTAAAATCTGTTTCCTAGGACATCATGTCCATGTCATTAACATTCCTAGGTTATAACGTCACTTTCCTTTATTTCAAACATTGTCAAAAGGGAAAAAAATAATGAAACTTTCAAATTCTTAACTAAAAATATGATTCTGTTTTCATTTTCAATAATTGTTATAATATGATAAAAATTATTAGTATAATGTCTTAGGACAATTTTTTCTAGGAAAATAAGTGCCAGACATATTTTGCTACCTATGGACTTATTTTCCTAGGGAAATTTGTCCTGGGACTTACATTCCTAGTAAAATTATGATCATGGACTTGTTTTCCTAGGAAAAAAAGTCTGGCGGACAGATTTTACTACCGGACCAAATTTACTGTTACAAAACCAGTATACATTACACTAAACTAAATGTAAACATGTTTACTGTACACAGTAGCGTTTGGTGTGAACACGGCCTCAGTTTCAGAGGGTATACTTTTAGATACCGGTATGTAGAAATTTTGATATGTATATTTCAACTAAAATTGCGTCTTATGTTAAAAAAAATACACAGTTATCTTGGGTTTGAATTCGACCAACCTAGTACTAAAATGAAATGAAAATACTATGGGCGTCAAGTTGGTTACCTATTCCCTATTCCCTATTCGTTACCTATTCCCTATTCCCTATTCGTTGCCTATTCGTTACCTATTCCCTATTCCCTATTCGTTACCTATTCGTTACCTATTCCCTATTCCCTATTCGTTGCCTATTCGTTACCTATTCCATATTCCCTATTCGTTGCCTATTCGTTACCTATTCCCTATTCCCTATTCGTTGCCTATTCGTTACCTATTCCCTATTCGTTACCTATTCCCTATTCCCTATTCGTTACCTATTCGTTACTTATTTGATTTTTAATATCCTTCCCCCTTTTTAATTATGGCATGGAATAGTTTAATATGGCTGCCGTTACCATGGAAACGGCACAATTGTGAAAAAAATCAGTTTTTGGTTTCTGGTAAACGGTTTGGATATGCTTCAACTCAGAATCATCATATTTTAAAACAATGTAGGTGCCCACTATATACAGGTGTTGGATGATTTTGGCGATCATTGGAACTACTATGTTGCCATGGAAACTACACCAAAATTTTCAAAATTCTAAAAATGCTCAAAACTTCATGAAACTTCACAGTAATGATGAGCAACATTGGAGTTGGAATTTCCAAAATAGGTCTTGTTACCATGGAAACAATGCAAAAAGGTCAAAAATTTCAAAAATAAGAATTTTCAGCAAACTGGATGAAACTTTACAGGAATGGTAACTGGCATAGGCAGAGTTGGATTTTGAAGTTAGAATTTTCAAAATGGCCGCCGTAACCATGGAAACAGCAAAAATGTTACTAGACATCTGTAGATGCTCTCTTTGACTTTGGAATTGTCAAAATGACTGCCGCTCACCTGGTAATGGGGGGAAGGGGTGCCTTCCGTTATTGCTAGCAATTACAAATCTAGTTGTTAATAGTCTTACATATGGTAATAGTTCTGAATTGGTTGAGGTAAAATGATCTTTTTATGACCTATTTATATGTGTTTGTGCTCAACCGATCCTTTTACTTCATGTTCGATACGCATTTGTTCCTTACTTGTTTTTTATACGTTCTACCTTTTAACTGCTTTATGTCCGTATGTTTGAAGATGGATCTTGGTTCGACGGGATGAAATCACCGTGTTAGCGCTTGCGTAAAAACGAAGATGTGGTATGATTGCCAATGAGACAACACTCCACATTAGACCAAAATGACACAGAAATTATCAACTATAGTTCACTGTACGGCCTTCAACAATGAGCATAGCCCAAACCGTGTAGTCATCTATAAAAGGCCCAGACATGACAACCTCATACAATTCAAACAACAAAACTGACGGCCGTATTTCATATACAAAAATATAAACGGAAATATGTAACACAAAAACAAACGATAACTACTTAATTCCAGGCTCTTGTCTAGGGACAGGCACATACTTACATAATGTGGTAGAGTTAAACATGTAAGCAGGTGTACATCGTTTCGGAGCATGCTATTACCTTGTTTAATTCGTTCCATCACTCTCTTATAATTCGCTTATAATACGTGTATAACGTTGCACCTTTTAAAACATGATTTTCAATTGTTTTGTTGTCTCTGGTGGAAGATTTGGGCTCTTCGAGGTGATATAACTCTATAAGTGCATTTGTATCCGTTCCAGCGGTCGGATAATACCCTGTTAAATATTCGTTACTAATTCGCTTTTAAAAAGTTTGTTGTACGTTGCACCTTTTAAAAAAGGATTTCCAATTGTGTTCATATCTCTGGTGGTAATAATGTGTTCTTATAGATGAAATACCCCTATAAGCGCATATGTACTCGTTCCAGCGATCGGTTAATACCCTGTTACCTATTCGTTACCTATTCACTTATAGTACGTTTGTTGTACGTTGCACCTTTTAGAAAAGGATTTTCAATTAAATTCATATCTCTGGTGGTAACAATGTGTTCTTAGAGATGAAATGACCCCATTAGAGCGCATGTACCCGTTCCAGCGCTCGGTAAATAACCTGTTACCTATTCGTTACTTATTCGCTTTTAATGTGCGGGGTATACGGTGCACCTTGAAATAAATCGTTTTTTAATTGTGTTCAGGTCTCTGGTGGTAAGAATGTGTTCTTAGAGATGAAATTACCCTATTAGCGCGCATGTACCCGTTCCAGCGCTCGGTTAATACCCTGTTACCTATTCGTTACATATTCGTTACCTATTCGCTTATAATACATTTTTTTTATATGTTGCCCCTGTAAGAAAAGGATTTTCAATTATGTCCAGGTCTCAGGTGGTAACAATGTGTTCTTAGAGATGAAATGACCCCATTAGAGCGCATGTACTCGTTCCAGCGCTCGGTAAATAACCTGTTACCTATTCGTTACCTATTCGCTTTTAATGCGCGGGGTATACGGTGCACCTTGAAATAAATCGTTTTTTAATTGTGTTCATGTCTGGTGGTAACAATGTGTTCTTAGAGATGAAATGACCCTATTAGAGCGCATGTACCCGTTCCAGCGCTCGGTAAATAACCTGTTACCTATTCGTTACTTATTCGCTTTTAATGCGCGGGGTATACGGTGCACCTTGAAATAAATCGTTTTTTAATTGTGTTCAGGTCTCTGGTGGTAAGAATGTGTTCTTAGAGATGAAATGACCCTATTAGCGCGCATGTACCCGTTCCAGCGCTCAGTTAATACCCCGTTACCTATTCGTTACCTATTCGTTACCTATTCGCTTATAATACATTTTTTTATACGTTTCACCTGTTAGAAAAGGATTTTCAATTATGTCCATGTCTCAGGTGGTAACAATGTGTTCTTAGAGATGAAATTACCCTATTAGCGCTCATGTACCCGTTCCAGTGCTCGGTAAATAATCTTGTTACCTATTCGATACCTATTCGCTTTTAATGCGCGGGGTATACGCTGCAACTTGAAATAAATCGTGTTTTAATTGTGTTCATGTCTGGTGGTAACAATGTGTTCTAAGAGATGAAATGACCCTATTAGAGCGCATGTACCCGTTCCAGCGCTCGGTAAATAACCTGTTACCTATTCGTTACTTATTCGCTTTTAATGCGCGGGGTATACGGTGCACCTTGAAATAAATCGTTTTTTAATTGTGTTCAGGTCTCTGGTGGTAAGAATGTGTTCTTAGAGATGAAATTACCCTATTAGCGCGCATGTACCCGTTCCAGCGCTCGGTTAATACCCTGTTACCTATTCGTTACATATTCGTTACCTATTCGCTTATAATACATTTTTTTATACGTTGCACCTGTTAGAAAAGGATTTTCAATTATGTCCAGGTCTCAGGTGGTAACAATGTGTTCTTAGAGATGAAATGACACCATTAGAGCGCATGTACCCGTTCCAGCGCTCGGTAAATAACCTGTTACCTATTCGCTTTTAATGCGCGGGGTATACGGTGCACCTTGAAATAAATCGTTTTTTAATTGTGTTCAGGTCTCTGGTGGTAAGAATGTGTTCTTAGAGATGAAATGACCCTATTAGCGCGCATGTACCCGTTCCAGCGCTCGGTTAATACCCTGTTACCTATTCGTTACCTATTCGCTTATAATACATTTTTTTATACGTTTCACCTGTTAGAAAAGGATTGTCAATTATGTCCATGTCTCAGGTGGTAACAATGTGTTCTTAGAGATGAAATTACCCTATTAGCGCTCATGTACCCGTTCCAGTGCTCGGTAAATAATCTTGTTACCTATTCGTTACCTATTCGCTTTTAATGCGCGGGGTATACGCTGCAACTTGAAATAAATCGTGTTTTAATTGTGTTCATGTCTGGTGGTAACAATGTGTTCTTAGAGATGAAATGACCCTATTAGAGCGCATGTACCCGTTCCAGCGCTCGGTAAATAACCTGTTACCTATTCGTTACTTATTCGCTTTTAATGCGCGGGGTATACGGTGCACCTTGAAATAAATCGTTTTTTAATTGTGTTCAGGTCTCTGGTGGTAAGAATGTGTTCTTAGAGATGAAATTACCCTATTTGCGCGCATGTACCCGTTCAAGCGCTCGGTTAATACCCTGTTACCTATTCGTTACCTATTCGTTACCTATTCGCTTATAATACATTTTTTTATACGTTTCACCTGTTAGAAAAGGATTTTCAATTATGTCCATGTCTCAGGTGGTAACAATGTGTTCTTAGAGATGAAATTACCCTATTAGCGCTCATGTACCCGTTCCAGTGCTCGGTAAATAATCTTGTTACCTATTCGTTACCTATTCGCTTTTAATGCGCGGGGTATACGCTGCAACTTGAAATAAATCGTGTTTTAATTGTGTTCATGTCTGGTGGTAACAATGTGTTCTTAGAGATGAAATGACCCTATTAGAGCGCATGTACCCGTTCCAGCGCTCGGTAAATAACCTGTTACCTATTCGTTACTTATTCGCTTTTAATGCGCGGGGTATACGGTGCACCTTGAAATAAATCGTTTTTTAATTGTGTTCAGGTCTATGGTGGTAAGAATGTGTTCTTAGAGATGAAATTACCCTATTAGCGCGCATGTACCCGTTCCAGCGCTCGGTTAATACCCTGTTACCTATTCGTTACCTATTCGTTACCTATTCGCTTATAATACATTTTTTTATACGTTGCACCTGTTAGAAAAGGATTTTCAATTATGTCCAGGTCTCAGGTGGTAACAATGTGTTCTTAGAGATGAAATGACCCTATTAGCGCGCATGTACCCGTTCCAGCGCTCGGTTAATACCCTGTTACCTATTCGTTACCTATTCACTTATAATACATTTGTTGTACGTTGCACCTTTTAGAAAAGGATTTTCAATTGTGTCCATGTCTCTGGTGGTAACAATGTGTTCTAAGAGATGAAATGACCCTATTAGCGCGCATATACCCGTTCCAGCGCTCGGTTAATACCCTGTTACCTATTCGTTACCTATTCACTTATAATACGTTTGTTGTACGTTGCACTTTTTAGAAAATGATTTTCAATTGTGTTCATGTCTCTGGTGGTAACAATGTGTTCTTAGAGATTAAATGATCCTATTAGCGCATATGTACCCGTTCCAGCGCTCGGTTAATACCCTGTTACCTATTCGTTACCTATTCGTTACTTATTCGCTTTAAATACGTTTGTTGTACGTTGCACCTTTTGGAAAAGGATTTTCACTTGTGTTCATGTCTCTGGTGGTAACAATGTGTTCTTAGAGATGAAATGACCCTATTAGCGTGCATGTACCCGTTCAAGCGCTCGGCTTATACCTTGTTACCTATTCGTTACTTCTTATTTCAAGGTGCAACGCATAGCACGCGTATTTAAAGCGAATAAGGAACGAATAAGTAACAGGGTATAAGTCGAGCGCTGAAACGGGTACATATGTTCGATTAAGGTTATTTCACCTCTAAAAACCGACAGTTACCACCAGAGACACAAAAATATTTCTTTTTAAAGTGCAACGCATTACACACGTTTTAAAAGCGAATAAGGAACGAATAAGTTACAGGGTATCACTGAGCGGTGAAATGGGTACATATGCGCTAATAGGGTTTTTTTCAACTCAGATCAGAGAACACATAATTACCACCAGAGACGTGAAAGCAATCGATAATCGATTTATTTCAAGGTGCAACGTATACCTAGCGTATTTAAAGCGAATAAGGAACGAATAAGTAACAGGGTATCAGTCGAGCGCTGAAACGGGTACATATGTTCTATTAGGGTTATTTCACCTCTAAAAACCGACAGTTACCACCAAAGACACAAACGTATTTCTTTTTTTAAAGTGCAACGCATAACACACGTTTTATTTTTTAATTTAAACATATTTATTTATAGTGGATTGGGAAACAAGTTTTGCAACTTATATTAACCCCTTTCCACTTTTCGGATGTGAGTGCTGCCTTGTAGCGGCATCAGCCTACTCTTTAATCTACAAGGGTGTCTTCAACGTGCAAGAGATATGGCTCTCTCTTAACACTGGTCAGCCATTTATAGTCCCCTTCCGACGGACTATCATCGTTTCCTGAAGACCATAGTCGCAAATGTTGTCAAGGGAAGCCGAAAATTGAGTTCCTGAAATTTTCATCCCAAACGGGAATCGAACCAGGAACCATTGTGTTAGTAGTCCGATGCACTAACCGCTACAACACATTTTATAAGCGAATAAGAAACGAATAAGTAACAGGGTATCAGTGTTGCGCTGAAACGGGTACATATGCGCTAATAGGTTTTTTTCACTTCAGAGAACACACAATTACCGCCAGAGACATGAAAGCAATAGATAATCGATTTATTCCAAGGTGCAACGTATACCACGCGTATTAAAAGCGAATAAGGAACGAATAAATAACAGGGTATTAACTGGGCGCTGGAACGGGTACATACACGCTAATAGGGTCATTTCATCTCTAAGAACACATTATTGCCACCAGTGACATGAACACAATTGAAAATCCTTTTCTAAAAGGTGCAACGTACAACAAACGTATTATAAGTGAATAGGTAACGAATAGGTAACGAATAGGTAACAGGGTATTAACCGAGCGCTGGAACGGGTACTACACGCTAATAGGGTCATTTTTATCTCTAAACACATTGTTACCACCAGAGACATGAACACAAGTGAAAATCCTTTTCTAAAAGGTGCAACGTACAACAAACGTATTTAAAGCTAATAAGTAACGAATAGATAACGAATAGGTAACAGGGTATTAACTGAACGCTGGAACGGGTACATGCGCGCTAATAGTGTCATTTTATCTCTAAGAACACATTGTTACCACCAGAGACACGAACACAATTAAAAAACGATTTATTTCAAGGTGCAACGTATACCCTACGCATTAAAAGCGAATAAGGAACGAATAAGTAACCGGGTATTATCCGAGCGCTGGAACGAGTAATATGGGCTAATAGGGGTATTTTATCTATAAGAACACATTATTACCACAAGAGATATGAACACAATTGAAAATCCGTTTCTTAAAGGTGCAACGTACAACAAACGTATTAAAAGCGAATAAGTAACGAATAGGTAACGAATAGGTAACAGGGTATTAACCGAGCGCTGGAACGGGTACATGCATGCTAATAGGGTCATTTCATCTCTAATTACACATTGTTACCACCAGAGACATGAACACAAGTGAAAATCCTTTTCTAAAAGGTGCAACGTACAACAAACGTATTATAAGTGAATAGGTAACGAAAAGGTAACGAATAGGTAACAGGGTATTAACCGAGCGCTGGAACGGGTACATGCGCGCTAATAGGGTCATTTCATCTCTAAGAACACATTCTTACCACCAGAGACCTGAACACAATTAAAAAACGATTTATTTCAAGGTGCACCGTATACCCCGCGCATTAAAAGCGAATAGGTAACGAATAGGTAACAGGTTATTTACCGAGCGCTGGAACGGGTACATGCGCTCTAATGGGGTCATTTCATCTCTAAGAACACATTGTTACCACCTGAGACCTGGACATAATTGAAAATCCTTTTCTTACAGGTGCAACGTATAAAAAAATGTATTATAAGCGAATAGGTAACGAATAGGTAACGAATAGGTAACAGGGTATTAACCGAGCGCTGGAACGGGTACATGCGCGCTAATAGGGTAATTTCATCTCTAAGAACACATTCTTACCACCAGAGACCTGAACACAATTAAAAAACGATTTATTTCAAGGTGCACCGTATACCCCGCGCATTAAAAGCGAATAAGTAACGAATAGGTAACAGGTTATTTACCGAGCGCTGGAACGGGTACATGCGCTCTAATAGGGTCATTTCATCTTTAAGAACACATTGTTACCACCAGACATGAACACACTTAAAACACGATTTATTTCAAGTTGCAGCGTATACCCCGCGCATTAAAAGCGAATAGGTAACGAATAGGTAACAAGATTATTTACCGAGCACTGGAACGGGTACATGAGCGCTAATAGGGTAATTTCATCTCTAAGAACACATTGTTACCACCTGAGACATGGACATAATTGAAAATCCTTTTCTAACAGGTGAAACGTATAAAAAAATGTATTATAAGCGAATAGGTAACGAATAGGTAACGAATAGGTAACGGGGTATTAACTGAGCGCTGGAACGGGTACATGCGCGCTAATAGGGTCATTTCATCTCTAAGAACACATTCTTACCACCAGAGACCTGAACACAATTAAAAAACGATTTATTTCAAGGTGCACCGTATACCCCGCGCATTAAAAGCGAATAGGTAACGAATAGGTAACAGGTTATTTACCGAGCGCTGGAACGAGTACATGCGCTCTAATGGGGTCATTTCATCTCTAAGAACACATTGTTACCACCTGAGACCTGGACATAATTGAAAATCCTTTTCTTACAGGGGCAACGTATAAAAAAAATGTATTATAAGCGAATAGGTAACGAATATGTAACGAATAGGTAACAGGGTATTAACCGAGCGCTGGAACGGGTACATGCGCGCTAATAGGGTAATTTCATCTCTAAGAACACATTCTTACCACCAGAGACCTGAACACAATTAAAAAACGATTTATTTCAAGGTGCACCGTATACCCCGCACATTAAAAGCGAATAAGTAACGAATAGGTACATGTAACAGGTTATTTACCGAGCGCTGGAACGGGTACATGCGCTCTAATGGGGTCATTTCATCTCTTAGAACACATTGTTACCACCAGAGATATGAATTTAATTGAAAATCCTTTTCTAAAAGGTGCAACGTACAACAAACGTACTATAAGTGAATAGGTAACGAATAGGTAACAGGGTATTAACCGATCGCTGGAACGAGTACATATGCGCTTATAGGGGTATTTCATCTATAAGAACACATTATTACCACCAGAGATATGAACACAATTGGAAATCCTTTTCTAAAAGGTGCAACGTACAACAAACTTTTTAAAAGCGAATTAGTAACGAATATTTAACAGGGTATTATCCGACCGCTGGAACGGATACAAATGCACTTATAGAGTTATATCACCTCGAAGAGCCCAAATCTTCCACCAGAGACAACAAAACAATTGAAAATCATGTTTTAAAAGGTGCAACGTTATACACGTATTATAAGCGAATTATAAGCGAGTGATGGAACGAATTAAACAAGGTAATAGCATGCTCCGAAACGATGTACACCTGCTTACATGTTTAACTCTACCACATTATGTAAGTATGTGCCTGTCCCTAGACAAGAGCCTGAAATTAAGTAGTTATCGTTTGTTTTTGTGTTACATATTTCCGTTTATATTTTTGTATATGAAATACGGCCGTCAGTTTTGTTGTTTGAATTGTATGAGGTTGTCATGTCTGGGCCTTTTATAGATGACTACACGGTTTGGGCTATGCTCATTGTTGAAGGCCGTACAGTGAACTATAGTTGATAATTTCTGTGTCATTTTGGTCTAATGTGGAGTGTTGTCTCATTGGCAATCATACCACATCTTCGTTTTTACGCAAGCGCTAACACGGTGATTTCATCCCGTCGAACCAAGATCCATCTTCAAACATACGGACATAAAGCAGTTAAAAGGTAGAACGTATAAAAAACAAGTAAGGAACAAATGCGTATCGAACATGAAGTAAAAGGATCGGTTGAGCACAAACACATATAAATAGGTCATAAAAAGATCATTTTACCTCAACCAATTCAGAACTATTACCATATGTAAGACTATTAACAACTAGATTTGTAATTGCTAGCAATAACGGAAGGCACCCCTTCCCCCTATTACCAGGTGAGCGGCAGTCATTTTGACAATTCCAAAGTCAAAGAGAGCATCTACAGATGTCTAGTAACATTTTTGCTGTTTCCATGGTTACGGCGGCCATTTTGAAAATTCTAACTTCAAAATCCAACTCTGCCTATGCCAGTTACCATTCCTGTAAAGTTTCATCCAGTTTGCTGAAAATTCTTATTTTTGAAATTTTTGACCTTTTTGCATTGTTTCCATGGTAACAAGACCTATTTTGAAAATTCCAACTCCAATGTTGCTCATCATTACTGTGAAGTTTCATGAAGTTTTGAGCATTTTTAGAATTTTGAAAATTTTGGTGTAGTTTCCATGGCAACATAGTAGTTCCAATGATCGCCAAAATCATCCAACACCTGTATATAGTGGGCACCTACATTGTTTTAAAATATGATGATTCTGAGTTGAAGCATATCCAAACCGTTTACCAGAAACCAAAAACTGATTTTTTTCACAATTGTGCCGTTTCCATGGTAACGGCAGCCATATTAAACTATTCCATGCCATAATTAAAAAGGGGGAAGGATATTAAAAATCAAATAAGTAACGAATAGGTAACGAATAGGGAATAGGGAATAGGTAACGAATAGGTAACGAATAGGGAATAGGGAATAGGTAACGAATAGGCAACGAATAGGGAATAGGGAATAGGTAACGAATAGGGAATAGGGAATAGGTAACGAATAGGCAACGAATAGGGAATAGGGAATAGGTAACGAATAGGTAACGAATAGGGAATAGGGAATAGGTAACGAATAGGCAACGAATAGGGAATAGGGAATAGGTAACGAATAGGGAATAGGGAATAGGGAATAGGTAACCAACTTGACGCCCATGAAAATACTACTGTATTTGGTGATAATTTTGTTTTGCATAAAGTGTTCTCCGGGGCATTTTCTTATGATCATGTTTAAACACAAATATAAATTTTGTCCGGTAATTAGCTTTTACTTTAATTTCTGCTAAATTAAGTTGTGATACAAATAAACTTTTTCTTGTTAGCAGAAAACAATAACACAATGAAGTGAAGACAAAAAAAAACTACAACTAATATTAAAACGAATTTTTGAATAGATGTTTATTTGCCTATCAACACATGGTTTGAAAGGATCCAACCGTAAATGGCTCAATTTTAAAACAATTATTTTATATGAAATATATATATAAAAAAAATGGTGGTGACGAATACGTATTGCATAGTAAGTTGTAGTTATGAAATATATATATATAAAAAATGGTGGTGACGAATACGTATTGCATAGTAAGTTGTAGTTGTAATGATTTCCGTCTCATTGCAGATATCGCTATCATACATTGTTCATTTAAAATTGACAGACAAGATTGAAAGATTTCTTCCCCTATATTGCACACCCGTTCAGTTTCCAGTGACAATCCAAGTTTTCCAACCCTTCATGTAGTATACATTTTGAGGACTGGTCTTAAATGTCAACTCGATTTATCATTTAAAGTAGCTCATATAGGGATATTTTTTATTACATATTTGAATTGACTTGTTAAAAAAAAGCTCGCATTTAAATTTTCGAAAATAAATCACCTTGGGCTTATGCTCTTATTGCGAACCAATTAAAAGTTTACCACAGAGTCGTCTGCTCTTGACCAAGGTACTTAAACTTTTGTAAGTTTACCTGTCCCATTGAATACACACTGTGTCAAACCACACCGGCAAAATTTGTTCGGACTCGATGGTATCTAACATCGGGAACAAAGACGGAACATCAATAGACAGAAGAAAGATAGATTTCTCCTTATTTTCTTATTTTTTTCATGATATCAAAGAATATATACATATACAACTATGTTCTATTGTGATATGCAATATTTTCTACAACTGTTAGATATATTAACGGAGAAATAAGTAAAATGCATATCAAAATGACGAATTGAGTGAACCTTGCCTCGAAATTGTTTAATTTCTCGTTAAATTGTTCACATTGTACGAAAAGAAAGGTACGGGAAGATGGATACTGACACGGAGATTGCAAAACTAGTCATTATGAGCATCTCAATACTTGTATCTCTGTGTATGGAACGAAAGAAATGGGTCATGTCAAAATGGAACTGGCCGGTTTCGTCGATGTTTACCACCCGGTTTCGTCATAGATTTCACAATGCATAACCCGGTTTGGTCAAATAAAAAAATCATAATCGCATTACATTATAATTGATTATTTAGCTTCAGCGTTGAAAATGAATTTTGTGGGTCGTTGGAAAACAACTTCTTTCACCGGACAGCGGCTTATTATTTATATGAGTCTCAGATTCAAATAAATAATAAGCAAACACTTGAATTCCTACTCTTATAGAACACAAATATTTTAATCTTACTTTGCATTCCGAAATTTTTTAACAGGAGATTGAGGTTAAAGCTCTCTAAATATGCGTTTTCTATATGAGTTATGGGAAAATATGTTGAACATGTTTAAACTTGAAATTAAAGTTTACGGTCTTTGATTTTCTCGCACAAAAGGATGGTTACCTGTATAAGTAATCTAATCATTCTATGTATGTAATCTTTTCCATCATCGTTAAAAATAAATCTTCTAATGGATATTAAGACAAATGTATATGCATGCATAATCGACATAGAAAATGAATGTAGGATTACAACTACCATGCATTAAAATAAAATTTATTTATCACTAATAGAAGTGGGACATTTAAAGACGTATCGTATCCGTTTCTGATACGTTGACGTATCTGGCTATGTGTTATTGTTTAACGCTCATTTACATATTTAAATATGTGTTTTTCAATGTTAGATATCTTTCTGTTATTGATTCCCATTGATACACTCTATTTATTACATGCTAGTTTAAATTTAAGATTTATGAGTCCTTCTGTAGCCATGTACATTACGAAATATTCGAAGTGCAATATAATCAAAACAGCAAAGATTTAATTGGGATTTGCCATATTGTGCATATATACAGGGGAAACTTCGTTCAGAAAATACGGACTTTGTGGCAAATATATAGTTGAAATCTACAGACTTGAATAAAGAAATTGTTATTATAAAATTTTAAACATTGTTTACTCACTTCTTTTATGTGCTAGCGTTTATTGTTTACAAAAAGTCATTAACAATCATTCAAAAATAAAACTCGTATTGAGTCACTAAAGTCGAGCGCCCCATAGAAGGCGTACTTTATTCATATTTGAAAAAAGGATTGCCTGTTAATTTATAAATTTATTGTCATTAGTTATAAGTATCAGTAATTAATTCGACTCATACATGTATGATGTGAATGATTCAATTCCCTTTTATTAGCAAATTTATAGTACGTGTATTAATTTTAATATTGTTAACGTTAACTTTATTTGTTTTATAATTCAAATACATGCCTTACAAGTTTGTAGATTGACACTAAAATCACGTGATTGTTATATGTTTGTAAATGTTAGCTTCTGTTGTCGTCCGTGCAATGTTTTCATAATTGTATTATAAAGTAGAAAAATAACTTTTAGGGCAATAAATATAATTAAGTCCAGATTTTGACACACAAGAAGCAAGTATGTAAACACAAATAATACATAAATTAAACAATTATTAAACATTATTAAACAAACAATTTATATATTAAAAATGAAAGAGATCAAAAATTTGCATCGCCCGTTCCATTTCTCCCTCTCTTTTCCCATTTCTCGATTTATATTTAAGAACGTAAATAATGAAATGAATAAAAACTCATATATACGTTAAGATACGTCAACGTATCAGATACGGATACGATACGTCTTTAAATGTCCCACTCCTATTAATTGTAACTATACTGCTATGTACAAATTAGTATAATAGTCTCAGGTCATCGACAAAATTCAATAATAATTATAATTGTTAACATTACTAAAAAAACAGGTCTGTACTGTCGCCATTGTGTTATGATGATCGTACACTGACGTTGGTCAATACATTTTGACAATATGTACGGACAGACGGATTCAGTTTATTTCAAAGTGGACGTTATTCGAACAGCTTTTACATACCGCCGAGTTGAACAATATTTTGATTATTTTTTGCTTTACAAAATCGTTAAATACATGAATCAATTTAGTTTTGGCAACCAAAGGTTGGGTCGGGGGCGTGCAACCTATACATCTTCCAAATTCGCCACTTATCTTATAAAGTGTATACCGAATTAAACTATTGTAAGAAATGAGAAAACAGGGACACCCGGGAAATCGGATCATGCGAGTTAGATTATGTTTATTATAAACATTCTCTTTGATATTTTTAAACAAGCGAGACATAGTGATTCGAATTCATAGCGTTTTGAACTATTTGTATAAAGCTGCGTATGTAAAAAGTTAGAAGGTTTGACTGGAACATATACAAGTATGGTATACAGATCTAACGATTTCTTTCTTGTTTATAATAAACATAATCCAACTCATTTTAATCCGATTTCGCGGATGTCCCTGTTTTCTTATTTCTTACAATATTTTAATTCGGTATACACTTTATGAGATAAGGGACGAATTTCAAGTTCTTTTTATCGATTTCTATACAATTTTTTTCAAATATATATAAAAGTTATATAGGAAAAATGATAAGGAAGACAAAATATACAAATAAGTCGACTGTGCCGACATCCTAATAAAACTTATTGACCTTTAATTACGAGTTTTTATTTTTCCATTTCTTTGCGTTTTTACACGCCCGTCATAATTTTGACAAGACGTATTATTGTATACATCCGTCTGTCCGTCTGTCCGCCCACCTGTCCGTCCGTCCGTCCTTTCATCCGTCCGTTCCTCCATCTATCAGTCATTCGGTCCGTCCGTCCGTCCGTCTATCTATCCGTCTGTCCGTCTGTCCAGTATAAACATGTCGCACCGTAACTTGAGGACAGCTTATCTTATTTCTTAAAATTTAACATAGTTATTTATTATAATGGTCAAACGATCTGTAAACCTTTTAGTGTAAATCAAATTAAATCTTTTTGAGTTACAGGAAATGTAAGTGAAACAGAAATGTGGATTTTTTTAACATGTCGCGCCATATCGCAAAAACGAAGTATTATAACTGCATCAAACATTACATACTTCTTAGTTATATAAATCTTTTAAACTTCTGTTTACTTTTTGGTGATGTTTAAAATTTTGATTTAGAGTGATTGATTTTTTTTGGTAAAACAAAAAAGGGGGGGTCACTTATTGCGATGTATCTCAAAACCTATTTATGATTATTGTTTAAATTTTACTCACTTCTTATTAATATTAATCTTAAGATCTCTATACTTTTTGGTGATGATTCAAACTTTTATTTTAGAGTTATTGAGTTTTTTGTAAAAAAAGGATAGAGGTTTTCACATACTGCGCCCTATCTCAGAAACTATTTCTGATTATTGCATACAACTTCACTCACAAAACAACGCGCGTATTATGCGGTCATGGCGCAGCTGTTTATTGCCAGTTATGGTACAAAATTCCCCTCTTTGACAAATTTAAAATTAGTTTGAAGTTAAATGAAATAAGGGATACACCTTTCATTAGGAAACTGTCTTTTACCATAATTACCTATGTCCAGACGTGCCCGTTTAAAATAGATTTTAACGCGCCAAGTTTTTAAATTCTCGAAAGACAACGTTCAGATCCGTGTCAACGTTCCTTCTTATTAATTTGTTTGTTTAAAAAAAACCCCAAAAAACGGTTGATATATGTAGACGAAACCGGGTGATTGTGTAGTAAACAACATTGACGAAACCGGTTTATTTTAATTTGACATGACCCTTTTCTTTCGTTCCATACACGGAAATACAAGTATTTAGATGCTCATAATAACTAAATTTGCAATCTTCGTGTCAGTATCTATCTTCGCGTACCTTTCTTTCCGTACAATGTGAACAATTTAACGAGAAATTAAACAATTTCGAGGCAAGGTTCACTCAATTCGTCATTTTGACATGCATTTTTACTTATTTCTCCGTTAATATAGAACAGTAGTAGAAAATATTGCATATCACAATAGAAAATAGTTATATATATATATATATATATATATATATATATATATATTCTTTGATATCATGAAAAAAATAAGAAAATAAGGAGAAATCTATCTTTCTTCTGTCTATTGATGTTCCGTCATTGTGCCCGATGTTAGATACCATCGAGTCCGAACAAATTTTGCCGGTGTGGTTTAGACACAGTGATACAATAGCTTTTGTTTTTTATGAAGTTTATTCACTTTAACCTTTAAATTTCTTCTAGGAGAAATCTATCACTCATTGATTGCCTGACCAAAAAAATAACTTTTTTGTTGAATGAAATACATATATAAATTCACATAAACTGCATGTGATACAGTATTTATTTAATATCAATAATATATTTTCAATCTGTTCAATATAAGCACTGATTTAATTATAAAAAGTTTATTTCTGATGTTTTTAACTACTGCATGCATTTATGTTTCAAAGAATTTGCATGTTTTTCTGTGGTTATTCAGTTATAAAGAATACATTCGTGAAGACCTTTATTTAAACATCATCATTTCAATTTTTTACTTATGAACTCAAAAAAGGCAAATTTTAATAGGTAAAATGTTGAAATTTGATCAGAAATCAACTTTTAATTTTTAAATCAGTGTTTATATCAAACAAATTAAAAATGTGTTATTGATTGAATAAATACAACATCACATGCAGTTTCATAATTCCTTATTTGTACATAATTACATTTGATGTATGTTTCATTATAATACGTTATTCTTATTGGCTAACTGCACATTACATGTTATTCCTTAATCAATTGCATCACACAATAAAATATATCATTCATGATGACACGAGGTCCCAAAATAAAGTGCACAGGTGAATTAAATAAAAACTTGATAAAAATCGTGCTTTCATGATCCTAGCTAATAAATGTAATTATAAGTATTGAATGCTTCTTTTTGTAACTTTATAGGGTTGTAAAAGCGTTGACCGTGCGCACATTTTTAGAATGAAGCGCTTCCGCGCTTCATACAAAATGTACTTCGGTCAACGCTTTTACATCCCAATAAATTTACAAAAAGAAGCATTTAATTCTTAAATGTATTTCCATCATTGTCAGGTAAATTAATCAGTGAGTGATAGATTTCTCTTGCAAGAAATTTAAAGGTCCCATTGGATAAACTAAACAGAGAACAATAGCTGTTGTATTTGTTAGATGGGACAATAGAACTTACAAAAGTTAAAATGGGTAGGTAACTTGCAGGTGAATATGTGGAAAACTATGATAGGGTTCGCAATAACTTTCATATAAAGTTGCATAAAAGAAACGTCGGTTGATCAAGTAGATTACGGGTCCATTGAAAGTAAATTTGTAGATTTGTTTTTGTTTTTTTGTATTCATATTGTTTTTAAAAATGATATTGGGTATCTAGGAACACAGTTTATAATTGCCAAAAATACACCAAAATATCTCACACAGTGCATCAGATTAAATGATGAAATGGAAAATTTGAAATCTTTTTGTTATCAATACATGTATCATACTTTTGCAATGTCCGTCAGACGACCTTATCATATCTTCTTTGAACAGGTTGAAATCTGTGTGACCAAGATAATATTGTTCATGTCTGCAGGTAAATGTAATGGGAATCCGGCATAAATATTCCGAAAGGACAACATACATAACTGTGTCTGTTTGTCTGATCCAGATTATAGTGTTTGTAGCAGTTACTGTAATTGAGAATCATAAACGAGATGTTTTACAGACCAAGTTAGACACCAAACGACAGAAAATAGCGAATATTTCAGCCAGATGTTTTAATTCATCTCAGTTAAAGGTATGTATAGTACTACTTTCAATTTGACAACAGATGAAAGTTAACGGTGAAATTGTTTTTTTTTTATTTTTTAATTTGATTTGATGTTTAGAATCAAGGTAAGGTGAACTGATTTATGCTAAAACAATAAATGCTGATAATTTTTTAAACTATGTGTTGTTTGGTAACTAAAATCCCTTCCCTTTTTCCGAACTGATGACGTACCGAATCTGACGGATATCACGTGTGTCACAGTGCAGCAGGATCTGCTTACCCTTCCAGAGCACCTGATACCACCCGAATTTTGGTTTGGTTCGTGTTGTTCAGTCTAGTTTTCTATATTGTATTTTGTATACTATTGTTTGTATTTCTTTTTTAATCATGTCGTTTGTAGTATGGTTTTTCAAGACCTTTCTAACTGATTTTTACTGTTTGTTCTAAGGGTGCCGTGTTTCACCTCTGTACCAAGTTATAGTTAGATAGAGACAAAAACCTAATAGCAAGACAGGAAACAATAACAAATATTTGGCATCCTTACATTCACATTTAGTTCAATTCAAGGAAAATTTAATTTGAGGAAAATGTATTGACATCTTGTGTTTTTTTTTATATATATAGAGAAGCAGAGTGAATCAAGAAGATGATACATTTAACCTAATCAGAAGACAGGTATCAAATGGAGATAATGGTATAATACAGACACAGGTAAACATAATACTTTTAGAAAGGCTGTTGTTCAAATAGTTTAAGATGAAACTTACAGATAGCTATATAATAGTGAAAAAGACAATTTCGCATTTATACTTTATGAGATATCAAGACAGTTGACGATATCAACTTCGGTTTTTATCATTTTTTTTTCACGTAGTATTTTCCAAATGATTTTGTTATGTTGATAACGGTATGAATAAAGTGTGTTTGAAGGGAAGAGCGTAATTGTGAAACACCGAAACCCTTTGAATATAGTTGGGATTTACTTTTTTGTCGAGCCTGCAACTTTTGTTGCAGAAAGCTCGACATAGGGATAGTGATCCGGCGACGGCGGCGTTAGCTAACTTCTTAAAAGCTTTATATTTTAGAAGGTGGAAGACCTGGATGCTTCATACTTTGTATATAGATGCCTCATGTTACGAAGTTTCCGTCAGTCACATGTCCAATGTCCTTGACCTCATTTTCATGGTTTAGTGACCACTTGAAAAAAAAGTTCAAATTTTTTGTAATGTTGAATTCTCTCGTATTATAAGTAATAGGATAACTATATTTGATATGTGCGTACCTTGCAAGGTCCTCATGTCTGTCAGACAGTTTTCACTTGACCTTGACCTCATTTCATGGATCAGTGAACAAGGTTAAGTTTTGGTGGTCAAGTCCATATCTGAGATACTATAAGCAATAGGGCTAGTATATTCGGTGTATGGAAGGACTATAAGGTGTACATGTCCAACTGGCAGGTGTCATCTGACCTTGACCTCATTTTCATGGTTCAGTGGTTATAGTTAAATTTTTGTGTTTTGGTCTGTTGTTCTCATACTATATGCAATAGTTCTACTATATTTGTTGTATGGAATGATTGTAAGGTGTACATGTCTAGCGGGCAGATATCATGTGACCTTGACCTCATTTTCATGGTTCAGTGGTCAAAGTTAAGTTTTTGAGTTTTGGTCTTTTTATCTAATACTATACGTCATAGGTCAACTATATTTGGTGTATGGAAATATTTTATGACCTTTATGTCAGTCGCGCAGGTTTTATTTGACCGTGACCTCATTTTCACGGTTCATTGCACAGTGTTAAATTTTTGTGTTTTGGTCTATTTTTCTTAAACTATAAGTAATAGATCAGCTATATATGTTGTATAGAAGCATTGTTAGCTGTACGTGTCTGCCTGGCATGGTTCATCTGACCTTGACCTCATTTTCAAGGTTCATTGGTCTTTGTTTAATTATCTTGGTTAATGTTAAGTTTATGGTACAGTTGTTATAAAGCTTAGCTTTATACTTAGGACTATCAACATAATATCAATGATTAGTATAGAAGGCGAGACATTTCAGTGTGTGCACTCTTGTTTTATTATTATTATTATACCGAATTAATTCAGATGACAAGATCTGGTTTGTTAACGTACCTGTCCTATGTAATTGATTTTCTTTATACTAAAATTTTTCTATCTATTTACTAATTTAGGAATTAAATGTAAATGGCAGATACTTAGTACTTCCTAAAATTCAATCACGATATTTATTTGGCTTCTTCAGCTTTTAATATTTTATTGTAGACTTTAGATGCAGAAAGCTCGACATAGGAATAGTGATCCTGCGGCGGCGGCTACGGCGGCGGCGTTAGCTAACTTCTTAAAAGCCTTATATTTTAGAAGGTAGAAGACTTGGATGCTTCATACTTTGTATATAAATGCCTTATGTTACGAAGTTTCCGTCAGTCACATGTCCAATGTCCTTGACCTCATTTTCATGGTTCAGTGACTACTTGAAAAAAAAAGTTAAGATTTTTTGTAATGTTAAATTATCTCTTATTATAAGTAATAGGATAACTATATTTGGTATGTGCGTACCTTGCAAGGTCCTCGTGCCCGTCAGACAGTTTTCACTTGATATCGACCTCATTTCATGAATCAGCGACCAAGGTTAAGTTTTGGTGGTCAAGTCCATATCTGAGATACTATAAGCAATAGGTCTAGTATATTCGGTGTATGGAAGGACTGTAAGGTGTACATGTCCAACTGGCAGGTGTCATCTGACCTTGACCTCATGTTCATGGTTCAGTGGTTTTAGTTAAGTTTTTGTGTTTTGGTCTGTTTTTCTTATACTGTATGCAATAGGTCTACTATATTTGGTGTATGGAATGATTGTAAGGTGTACATGTCTAGCTGGCAGGTTTCATTTTGACCTCATTTTCATGGTTCAGTGGTGAAAGTTAAGTTTTTGAGTTTCGGTCTTTTTTTCTAATACTATATGCAATAGGTTAACTATATTTAGTGTATGGAAACATTTCCGATCTATATGTCATTTACGCAGGTTTTATTTGAGCTTGACCTCATTTTCACGGTTCATTGCTCAGTGTTGAGGGTTTGTGTTTTAGTCTGTTTTTCTTAAACTATAAGCAATAGGTCAACTATTTGCTGTATGGAAGAATTGTTAGCTGTACATGCCTGTCTGGCATGGTTCATATGACCTTGACCTCATTTTCATGATTCAAAGGTCAATGTTTAGTTTTTCTTGGTTTATGTTAAGTTTATGTGACAGTTGTAATAAAGCTTTATATTTAGGACTATCAACATAATATCAATGATTAGTAAAGAAGGCGAGACATTTCAGTGTGTGCACTCTTGTTGAATAAATGCACATTTATACCCCAATGGGGTTGAAGGCATACATAAATGAACAAAATAATTTTACCATCGAACTTGTGCAGGTTTTCTCTTAAATTATGTATATAAAAGAATGTACCCAAGTATTTAAAAATTCTTCTGCGAACTGCAAAAATGAAGTTGGCCTTATTCACTTTTTCGCTTATGTGATTTTCAAAAGTGAGTTCTGAGGAGTCGATTAGGACTCCTATATCTTTTACCTCTTTAACCTTTCCTATTGTATGATTTAGAAGACTATAATTTGGTGAGTGTTCAGTGTTATTTGATTTCTTACATATTTTCATGTATTTACATTTTTTCCGGTTGAAATTTTAGTAGCCATTTGTCAATCCATGCTTCCATCTTGTGTAGGTAACCTTGAATACCAGTGACTTGTTTCTAAAATGTATTTTATGCATGCTGTAAATAATGCACCTTCTTTTGCTTTTGATTATTGTTCTTCATTACTTAATAAATTTCAATCTTGCATGTATATTCTGCTTTATTATTATATAGGTTTACACCATTTTTAAGCAATATTTTGTACATGTTATAACATGTGCGAGGTACTTTGTACATGTTATAACTTGTATTTTAGCATTGTACAAATTATAACATGAACAATATTTTTGTACAAGTTATAACCTGTACAAAATTGCAACTTGTACACTACATATATATATTTTAAAAGAATGTATATATGTTTTAACCCGGTAAAATTCTTTCATCTGCCAACAGCTAGGGTTAGATGCATATTTTCTAATATAGTTAAGACATTTAAAAAAAAGGTATGATATAACTTATTGTTTGAGAGTGTGTTTTTCAGGAGCATTTACTTGAGAAGTCTTGTGCAAACGATACAAAAATATGCTTGAAAGGTAAACACATTAATCCTTCTCTTTTTTTATCTGAATTATTGGAAGACAAAAACATAATGTTCAGGTAATTGTTACGAGAAAGTAGTTCACATTAGTAAGTGACATCATGCATGTAGAGAAGTTTAATATCGTGTCTGATATGTTACTGATGTTTTTGCTTTCTTGGAAATACTCTACATTCACATGAGTTTGGAGATTTGCAGCCTATTTAAATAATACAACAACCCAACAATTTCATGTTAACAGATGATCACTATAGAAGTGTCAGAATGCTGTGTTTTTTTCCAATAAAATACTTGACACTAATGCCCTGGTAAGGCATTAGATTTACAATTCTTGATCGAAGTAAACGCTTATACATTAGATGGATTTCTATAGCAGAACGTGTTATATGCTTTGTAATGAAACATATAACTTTTTTTTACTACAGGTTTCCAACAGAATTATGGGTAATGTGGGTGAAAATAATTCGATGGTAATATATGATCACCTTTTGATTTTGTTGCAGGGTTGAAAGGAGACGTTGGTCTAGTCGGTGTTAAGGGTAAGATTACACATTATCTTTGTCAAACAGACACACGTTACTTTTAAATGATTTGTTTCTGCACTGTTCATTTTTTTCTTCTTTAAAGTGTGATGTCATAACTTCGGTAGTCCCTGTCTAGACTTTGGGAGACTTAATGCTTGATATTGTATAGAAACTAGTTTATTAATGATTTTTATACGTATTTTGTGTTCTTTAGTAAATGTTTTAGTGATGTATACCCCAAAAACATTAACTCCTTTATATGTTCACAATTTTTATATCGACGGTCATTAATATTGAATTGTCTTATTATTTTGCATTTTATGGAATCTTATATCAATATTTTTTTAATTATCTAATATAAGGTGACATTGGTAGCCAAGGAGAGCCTGGATTGATTGGAAATATAGGAGTCCCAGGTAACAATGGTCAAAAGGGGTTACCTGGAAACCCTGGACCTAAGGGTAGTTCGGGAGGGAAAGGTTCTAAAGGCGATGGAGGTGTCGATGGAATGCGTGGTTTGAAAGGTAATATTGGAAATACAGGAGAGAACGGGAAATCAGGAACACGTGGATCGAGAGGACCAAAAGGTGTGCAAGGAACTAATGGCAGAAAAGGACCACAAGGCCAAAAAGGTTTTCCTGGATTAAAAGGAAGTCTTGGGCATGTTGGGGACAGTGGTAACCAAATAAATTAATATCAGTGTTATTAAGAGGCTATGAATTTGCTGTTATAACAAACATACTGATAAGTTAAAATGTGAAAGTTTGTCTGTGAAGATTTTTCAATATAGTTCATATTTTATTAAGAATTTATTTAAACTTTAAAAAAAAATACGTTTCAAATATTCAGTAAACATTGATTGCATTTATTTTTAAAACGAAGATTAAAAAAAACAAATAGAATAATTGGCCAACCTTTAAAATGATTTTACTTCTTTATTTTGAGGTGATATTGGAATCAAAGGTGAAATGGGAGAGACTGGTGCGAAGGGGATTATGGCTAACACTTCTGAAACCTGTGATTGCATTCGTAAGTTTCGTATACTTCAAATGTTCGGGCAATTTCGAACTTGACAATAGTTTTATCTACTTCTGGTGTAACGATTGCATTTATATTTTTCATATTACTTAATTATTTTCACAGAAGTATAAGACAGTAAGACACGCGGTGTAAATGATACGTTTCTTGTTAATCAAAACAGGGAAAATAGAGTTTGTAGACAACACAACTGTTATAACAGCACCACTAGGAACCAATATCAAACTTAATTGTACAACAACACCATCACAAACAGTCAACTGGAAACACTCAAGTGACCAACAGTGTTATCCGTTAAATGACGGGAACGTTATCACAATCAACCAACTAAGTCCTGCAGATCTCGGCGAACACGTTTGTACCGTCAATAATGGATTCCACAATATACAAAAGACTATATTTGTTAATTCAACAGGTGAGTTGTTATCAATATATAATTAGAGTAGTACAATATATATTTAGAAAATGTTTTCAAATTAGTCTACAAAACGCTACACAACAAAAAGACCTTATAACCAAATAAAATTTAATTTGAAAATTGAATGCATCCAAATCATTGGCAAAACGAAGATAGCAATATCTTTCATCAGTAAATTGTTCTGTTTTGTTAGTCTGCTGAAAATCAGATACGGTCACATAGCTGTGGTATATAATAAAAACCAAACAATTACTTATCACCCTATCCATCATGATTTCGAATCATTTTGTCATTTTATCAAACCGAAGTAAACTTTGATAATTTCTACTGATTATCTGTAGTCCAACATTAATTTAAAAAGTTTCCTAGGCAACATTTACTTCCTTGTCTACTGAATAAAGATTAAAACAACTAACTTTTTTACTAACGGTTCTGGAGGATTTTGAAGTATCCTTACTTGTATGAATAGATATATGAAAGAGCAAAATCACAAAAATACTGAACTCCGAAAAATTCAAAACGGAAATTCTCTTGACAAATGGCAAATTCAAAAGCTCAAATACATCAAACGAATGGATAACAACTGTCATATTCCTGTCTTGGTACATGCATTTTCCTATGTATGAAACGGTGGATTAAAAATGGCTTTGTAGCTAGCAAAACCTTTCACTTGTATGACAGTCGCATACAATTCCATTGTATTGATAACGATATGTGAACAAAACAAACAGACATAATAAGTAAAAATGTGAAACTAGAGGTATAACAGCCAACATTGTGTTATAATCTTATTAATCACTATAAAAACAAACAAATATGTAAAACAAACACACAAAATGGCATATAGACAAAGCACATAAGCAAAAATGAAAACATTTTATATTTTACAATAACACAATGACGGGGAAAAAAATAAAATCACAAAAATACTGAACTACGAGGACAATTCAAAACGGAAAGTCCCTAATCAAATGGCAAAGCTCTAACACATCAAACGAATGGATAACAAGTGTCGTATTCGTGACTTGGTAAATAAATGTTTCATGTAGAAAATGGTGGATTAAACCTGATTTCATAGCAAGCTGAACCCATCACTTGTATTACAGTTGCATCAAATTCCATCTGTATATATTGAGAACTATATGTGATCAACAAACAAACATAATAGGTAAAAATGCCAAAAAACAGGGTTACAGGAGTCAACATTGTGTTATAATCTTAATAAAAAAAAAAAAAAAAAAAATATGTAACAAAGAAGCACAAAAAGGCATAAAGACAAAGCACATTGGCAAACTTGAAAGACAAAGAATGCAATAATTTTACTATAGCATAAAAACACAATAACCGAGCCACGTTAAATGGATATCATAAAAAAATACACACAACAGTAAAAGTAATATTTTAAAGGATTATGTACCCTTGTGTTGATTCAATGCTCAACATATGGACATTTTATAGAAAATCCACGCCTTTATCCTTATACTCTCATATTTGGCAATTTGAAGAATGATATATATATATATATATATATATATATATATATATATATATATAGGATTATTGCATGCAGTGCTAGCATTGATTTCCTTAAAACAAGTTTATAAATGTAGTTATTGGTTAAAACATATACAAATATGGACCAAATCAAGTACACCTTTTAGGTTGCGCTCGACTTTAGTGATTCAGCACGAGGTATTTTGGAATTTACAGGTTTGTTAGAACTTTTTGTAAAAAATAAACACTAGCACATCATAAAAAGCAAGTGAGTAATCTATGTTTCAAATTTTATAACAAAAAAATCTCTATATTTAAAACTGTGGATTTTCTATAAAAATATTGGTTTATTTGCCACAAAGTACTCTTTTTCTATTAAATGCCATGAAACAGTAAATAATAATGCTCTGCATCAAGTTTCCCCATGGTATATGTACAAAATGGCTTTTTCCTTTTTATTATATCTGTAGTTTTTATACAATTGAAGTTTGAAAAGTTCGTACAAAAATGGCCACAGAAGGGGTCATAAACCTTTATAAAGGCGCACTAGCTGTCAAATTCATAGTCATCGATTTGACTCAAATTCCAATAATTGATTAATAACAACGTAAAACCTTTATCCAAATCATAAAAAGTAACAAATTAGCAATTTACATGGCATAGTGTCAAGAATATGTAGCCTCGTTTCGTGTGTTTTTTAGTCTTGACGCCATCTAATTATTTATCGAGTTGGCCTCCGAATACTTCCGATGACCATATAAGTGATATAAACATAAATAAAGATATAAATAGAAAAGCTAACTCGTGTAATTTCATTTTGCTATGTCTGTTTAATTTTATACTATAGATTAAAAATATATGTTAATCATCGATTTTACTACATAAGAATGAGTTTTTGTGGATCGAATAAGTCAGTTAAATGATTTACCTTTGTTTTACTTTCACTGTTGACATTCGTTACCTTTAAACAATTATACACACACAATTAACGTGTTATCCATCACTCGCTAAGGAGTTAAATTGAAGTTCACATGAACACGATTTAATGAGGCCGAATTATTCACTTGCAAGTGAATAATACATTTTCAATGTTTCTTCGCTTATTTTGACAAAATTAATCCATACTGGCTGCTAAAAGTGAATTATTATTTCACTATTTCACTTTCATTAATGATTGAACAAAAAATATTATATTTTTGATTTTTTTTATATATCTCGTAGCTAGTGCCCCTTTAAAGAAGACAAATAAAAGAATACCATAACACGTTACATGTATCAAGACGACAAACAACGTCAGTACCAATAATCTAGATTTCATGACCATCGTGTATATTATTTGTGTAGTTGATACTGAATATTTATCAATCATGTCCTGGTATCTTCCGATAAACTTTTTGATTATATAAAAAGGACGAGACGGTCTGTGACACACTCCTGATTCATTAACTTTCTACTAAGACAATGGTGACGTTTTACAAAGTCTAAAAAAGGATACAAAAAAGGGGTACAACGGAACATAAAACACTATTATTTTTTTTTAATTTCTTTGTCATTCTTTGTTCTTAGATTCTGGTGATGGTATATCTTGCGACTTTGAAAATTCCAACTGCCATCTTAAATTGTACAAATGGCGTGTAGTTAATAACTCAGATGATCATACGAAAGGGTCAAGTGAGTTTTTATTATACAAATCAAAGTAATTTCGATAGCAAATAGAGTTCAACCTAGAACAATTATTTTGATCTGACCACTACGACTGTTATTAATTCAGTTCTGTTCATAAATTTCGCAGTTTTTGAAAATATGCTTTTCTATTAACATACTAGTGTTTGGTTGGTATTATTATTTGCTTTAGAAATATATTGCTTTTTAACTAGTTTAAATGAGAAAATCGAAAATTCAGAAATTATTTTGAAATTCAAGCTAAGCTGAGTCATCTATCGATATCTGATACCAATTTGAAATTATGTAAATGCTTATTTCGATCGCTGCATACAGATGGAAATCTTATAATGTAAATAAATGCAAATTTTACCGGTTAATTTAAATTTGTGATTAGGGAAATAGATAGATTCATTCATAAATTGGAAATCAAGATACCAAGATGTAATATAATAACGAAGCAGCAGCATAGTTCACCCTTGATCCAGTTTATTAATCAGTTTTCAATATCCATTCAAGATAAATCACCTTAACTTAAAATAACAAAAAAAATATATATATTCGGGAGATAAAAATCTAATTGTTTGCAAGTGTGGGGATTACAGGCTGATAACAGTAATCTTTTTTTGTTTGATGGTAATATTGGTCACAAATGTGTGACTGCAAACTTTTCTCTTTGATTATTTTTGAAAATCAAATTGCACGGTAATCACTAATTGACTGAATGTGCTGAACCAAATACAAACAAATTTCGACTCTTAAGGGTTAATTGTTGTCTAAGTCATTTCTTATTTAAACACAGTCGGTATCATTTAGCGTAACCTTAAGTACTTTCCATATACGGGTCTACACCTTTGAAAATAATTTAGATCGAAAAATAAAATTGAAACTTTGACGTTCACATTTTACAGAGAAATCATATTCGAAAGTTTTGTAAGTGTTCAATTCAACATGGGTTCCATAATAAATTCCATAAGGGTTATCAGCAGGATTAATTTGTTCTGTAGTACAAGTAACTTCAATGGATTATATGGAAATATCAGCAAACAGATTTTTAATGGGGCAATAGGCAAATATTTATTCATGAACCTCATATAATTCTGTTTACCTCTTGTAACTCCAGTAAATCACTAAACTACTGTACTGAAACTACACATAAACATCGTTATAAATTGCAGAGAACGGTCATTTTGCTACCACGTATGATAACTCAACATCGAGGATTGAGTCTCTATGGGTAAAAGTTGATGGTCAATCGTGCCTGACATTCTGGTATAAAAATGAGATTATTGGTAGTTCACCTGGTAGTAGTATTGATGTTACAACAAAGGTAAGTAGGTGTTGCGTAGGTAATTGTTAACGAACACTGTATTTTTGTTTGTTTGTCTTTTTTGAGAGGTTCACCACTAATTCCACATTTTATAATGAAAAACACATCAGCATTTTAATATTTATTCTATCATTTATCATACATCATACATACAGTTACAGTTCATATATTCCAGTTCAATTCTATAGTATATACAAATCATTTTCCCATTCTTGTTTATAGGGACAAATAAAGCATAAACCACGAGAATTTAGTGAATATCCAGTTTTCTATAACAATTAACGGAGATACTCAAATGTAAATAACGGAGAAACATATAACAATTAAAGGAGCTAATTAACGCAGACAAAAGTTATGACAAAGAGCAAGTTTCATGTTAAAAAAAATGTCAAAGGAGAAATATGTTTAAATAATAATAATGTTCATCGCAATCCGCGACAGTAGGTGGTAGTGTACAGAAAAGGAAAGTAGATACTGGAAAAAATGAAAGAGTGAAAAAGTGAAACAGTAATTGTAATTAATATTAGGGTTTTGACACCATCACCGACGAGTGTGTGATTGATACAGTTTGTCGGAGTAAGTCACATTTTGACTCGGCATATGTCAGTTATGTTAATAACTTTTTTTATGGCCCTGCAACGAAGTTGTCGGTGCCATATAGTTTTACTCTTGTCCGATATTCCGTAATTCCGAAATTCGTTATTCTGTCATTCAGTCATTCCGTCATTCCGCAACAAACCATTATACGGATTTTTTTTCTAAACGCCTTCAGATATTGGACTGATTTTTGGTATGTGAGTTAACCATGATGAGTTACAGATCAAGTTTAAGTTTATTTCCGCTCCACTAATTTTAGCGGAAATTACGGGCTTTGGACTTTGAAATTTGAAAATCACAGTTATACGGACTTTTTTCCCAAACCCCTTCAGATATTGGGCTGATTTTTTATATGTGAGTTAACCATGATGAGTTACAGATCAAGTTTAAGTTTCGTTTCGCTCCACTCATTTTTGCCGAAATTGCGGGCTTTGGACTTTGAGAAATTGTTGAAAATCACAGTTATAGACTTTTTTTCTAAACGCCTTCAGATATTGCGCTGATTTTTGGTATGTGAGTTAACCATGATGAGTTACAGGTCAAGTTAAAGTTTAGTTCTGCTCCCCTAATTTTTGCTGAAATTACGGGCTTTGGACTTTGATGAATTATTGAAAATCACAGTTATACAGATTTTTTTTCTATACGCCTCCAGATTTTAAGCTGATGTTTGATATGTGAGACTACCATCATGTTTGTGTCCACATGTGTTTATATTGAAATTTCAGATCTTTCAACTTTTTGGGACGGGGCCATTATGCTTTCCAATGATGTATCATATAGTTTTCACTTTTTTGTTTGTCCATTTACATTTTTAACTTATGACAACTGAACATTTGCGCTTAAAAATTTATGATACTTGTTGGTTTATCAAATATTGACAATTCTAGAAACTAATAAACGGTTATGCGTCATTTCAAATGATGAATGTGATTATTTATTTGTGTAAGAAGTTGTCTATTTAGCATATATCTTAAGTGTTATTTGCGTACAAAATATTTCTACAGGTAGTTCCGAAATTCCACTTGAAGATACAGAATAACTCGAAAAATTGCAATATTTTTTATATACAGGGAAGTTCATGTCCTGGAAAACAAACGTATGTTCACAAAACCATAAAGGATAATCAAGTAACTAATTGGACACAAGAGTTTCTACAACTACCAAACACATCTGATGTCATTCAGTTTATATTTGACGTTCGCACAAATAATATGGTAGTTTCCATCGATGACATTAGCTTACTAAACGGAACTTGTCCTTTATGTAAGTTATCAACCTAATTAAGATACGCCATATGTTGTCCTGGATTTATATATTTTTGAATGCTCAAGTCCTGAAATATACTGGATATTTCCTGACGTTACTTTTACAAATGAAACATTTAATCGAAAAGATAATTGCTCAGAGATCGTATATCCAGCGCGGTTTGGATAAATGTTTTGTTCATATCAACTTGATTAAAATCAGTATAACAAGTAATCTTTTAAAGTATTACCGAAATCGAAAGAAAAAATCTTTCGAAACAAGTAATTGATTAAAGATCACGCTACATAATGTTAGGTAACTTATCACATACCGTCGCTGGGCTTACACAATGACCTTTTTTATATATATATATATATAAATGGTTTCCCAGGCAAACCCGGTCGGGCGGGAGGAAATTTTTGGTATTCTATAAAATCCTACATCTGGACCATTAAAACATAGGAAACATGTAACAATATTTCCAAACTCAACTGTTTGTAATGTTTGCTTCCATCATGATGTATGTACAATTGAAGTGAGATTTTTTTTTCAAAAAATAGTAATTTTCTGCATTTTGGAGGCCCAGCAACAACATATCAGTGCATTTCCTAAAAGACATCACAGTTTTTTGTATACCATACTTAATTTGACACAACCGTTTCTCAATATATCGTGGTTGTTGCATAAACAAGATTAAGTTCTCTGAGTCGTACCTTTGATGGCCATATTGTCGTGCAACATAACTTTACGAAATCATTACAATGAATAATTTGAGTCGAAACTTAATTCGAATTATTCAATCATGAAAATGGTCACTGTCAAGTACTAAATTGACACTTAACATTTCGAGATAGTACTGGTATAATACAGTTTCTTTATAATTCAGTATCCAAGTTCTACGAACCAGAAAATATAACCTTAACAATTCCACTCGATGGTCATGGCAATATCAATTGTTCGGCAGAGAAACCTGGTGATGTTCTATACAGTATGACGAAAATGGGCTCCTGTCAAAACCTTGCCAATACAGGAATACATACTATCCAAAAAGCTTCGTTCTCAGATGCAGGAACCTATGTTTGCAAATTAATTAGTGATGGTGAAGTAAAGACAAAATTTGTTACTGTTAATGTAACAGGTAAGAGTTCAAAATGAAGTATATTCATTCTGATAGGAACAAAAACAGCTGATCATAAAAGTTTTGCTTCTCGCCACCATTGCTAAAAAGTCTATAATGGTTTACTTTTATCAATTGTTATTTGGATGGAGAGTTGTGTCATTGGCACTCATACCACATCTTCATATATCTAGTAAAATATATATTCATCTGATCACATCAAGGACCCCGATCCGAAATCAGCAGTTTTGGATCGGGATACTTGGTGTGCTAATGTGTACTTATATATACC
This sequence comes from Mytilus galloprovincialis, assembly GCF_965363235.1. NCBI lineage: Eukaryota > Metazoa > Mollusca > Bivalvia > Mytilida > Mytilidae > Mytilus > Mytilus galloprovincialis. The sequence goes on from NC_134839.1 coordinate 100,456,488, forward strand.
AACACATATCTATACAATCCACATGTATTTATACGTCCATTCCGAATATGTGTTTATTTATATTCTAGCTTTTGCTTGCTATACATCAAAACTTTTGTAATTTTAACTGAACGATGTAAAAAGAAAAATATCAAAAATACCAAACTACGAGGAAAATTCAAAACGGAAAGTCCCTAATCAAAATGCATAATCAAAAGCTCAAACACATTAAACGAATGGATATCAACGGTCACTAAGTTAGCTAAACCTCTGTCTTGTATGAGAGTCGTATAAAATTCTATTATACTGACAACAACGTGTGAACAAAACAAACATACATAATAGGTAAAAATGTCATAAATAGGGGTAAAGCTGTCAACATTGTGTTATAATCTATTAAAATAACTATAAAAACAAATAACTTTTTTTAACAAAGAAACACAATATAGACAAAGTGCATAAGCAAAAATGCGTGACAAAATTTCAAAATTGACCATAGCACAATAACACGATGGTGGGATGTATAAGTATCGTGCCACGTAATACGTATATAACAATGTCAACGTTGGCATCGTGAAATAGTTTGTTTGTTCTATATGTTGTCTGGAAATGTATGATTATACGTATGTCGGTGACTATATGTTTTCCTTGTCTTATATCTTTAGATACTATCGTCGTTTGAAGTTTAAATATATTCTATTGCTCAAATATCCAAAAAGGGACGAGACAAAAGTTAATCAAACTTACATAGTCTTCTCCCAGAACTTTTATTTTGCCGATTGAGTCCGATTGGGATATTTTAATTGAGTGTGCATTCGCATGGAGAGTAATGCAAATGCTTTCTCTGTCGATATACCCGACGGTCTAACTCTGTTAAAAGAATGCAAAACAACAATGGAAACGAGCACGGCGTGCGATCTTGAATAACCTTTACAGAAAATCAAATGTGTAGAAGCCAAATATTTAGAAAAATGATTGCATCAAAATAAAAAAGGCCTTAACAGAGGCGTTAAAACAATCGACAATCAATTTTTCAAATGGAGTTGCAACCATAGTTTTAGTACAAGTAAATACATGTATCACAAACTGAAAATAATAGTAGAAATAATCAAATGCATCAAACTCATGTCGCGAAACTGCGGCTGTGGAAAATGACAGTTCGATGCCAAAGTCATGGAATTCATATAAAATTCGGTCATAAGAATTTAAAATAGAAGTTTGTTGAATATGATGTCTGTCAAAAGATAAAATTAATGTTATTATGTATATAAAGGAAACACAAATTGCACCTTTGAGAATGGCATATGTGACTGGACACAAGACCAGCAAGACAATCAAGACTGGGTGTCAAGATCTTCTACCACGCCATCTAGTGGTACCGGTCCAAATAGTGATCATACGTTTGGAGATTGTAAGTTGAATTTTGTTCTCATCAAATATTCGAATATCTTAAATTGCTAATTAACTATGCTGCAATTGAAGTATTGCTTGTTTTCCTTTTATAATTTATTCAATTTTAATGTATATAATGTTTACGCACAATATAACAAAAAACAATGTTACAAATCTTTCAATTAAAGCATTTGTTGTTAATATTCTTAAATCACAGAAGAAACTTTGTTTCCTCATTTTGTAATGTTAATCAAGTTTTGCTAATGATATGTTTGTAAACAATTTTATTAGCGAATATATAGAAGATAAGAATATGTGTTGTTTGTTAAGTGGTTTATAAACTAGATAATTCAATGATTTTATGACTTCTGACCAGCTATGATTATAACAGTAGTGGATCAAACCTTACATTAAGGGGTTAATAGTAAAAAGAAGATAACAAATCCTAATTAAATACATTATACGAGCCAGTAATAGACAAAAGACATATTTTTGGGTACTTTAAGGGATCAAATTAGAAATGTAAAAATATTTTAAAATATAATTGTACAACAATTCATGTTGCAGATGGCAATGACGATTCATTATTTTATTGAGAATCTTCAATTATGAATTCAATTTCAATATAAATATATTTATATATACAAGTATAAATTGAAAACAACTTTCAAGTCTATGATTGCGTTGGATAAAAACCGCAATTTTTATACGAGTGCATGTAAAACAAATTTCGTTGTAGAGGGGTCTAAATACAACACAAACAACATTATCCAAAAGACAAAAAAAGTGAAAAAGTATATTTTTACAAGGCGCATTTGACTAACAGGACGAACAACTGATGTTCTTTAACCCTGCTGATCATAAGATGTACCAAGATGGATCTCTATATTAGTTTAATGTTTATATATATATATATATATATATATATATTATTTTCTTTCTTATAATGAAAACAAAAAGTAAAAAAAAAACACCATATTTTCAAATTCTAAAAGTTTTGAAATAGCATTAAGCTGACAGATTGTAATGTGTATACAATTAAATGTCTAGAAATCCATCATTTAAATCGTCTAAACTGGTCAACTGATCATTTTATCAGGACCTGCAAAACTTACTGTTTTTCAAAAATATATTTTGAATGAATCCACATTTAATTAATAGAATAAAAACATTCAAATAGCAAACAAACGGTCTTCGTTGTGTCGAAGTCGAAGGGACCAGACGAAAGTATTCGACTCATCCGAGGTTCGACTCATCCGAGGTCGAGTGTGACGTCATATATTTGAAATGTATGAAATACCAATATGTGATTTCTGTAAACAAGATGCCTGTTTTTTTTATCATTGTGCTTTTTTCGATATGATAATATTATTAAATATGATTGTGTATTTATGTTCCGTATATTTAAGATTCAACACACAACATTCACAAATAAAATCGATACACAAATATTTACAAAGGTCAGTCACTACAAATTATGGAATCACTCGCGAAAATATTTTCATAACTAATCTTTAAATATGTGAACAGTGTTCATAGATTAAAAAGACCGACTCATAATTATTAAAAAAATATTTTAATCCTTTTAATTATTGTTCTTATTCTAATGGTTAATTTAATCTCAGCTTGGGTCATGTAAATTCGTTTCGTTTTTATACCAAGTGAAATAGGTTCAGCACATTCAAGTTCCGCTTGACCGATCAACAAAGGTGTTGATTAACGGTCATCATAAACATGTCATTTTAACTGTTTTACAAACAAGTATGTTTACACAGCTTTAATCACTTATAGAAATGAATAGGTTAAACAAGAAAAAACAATCCGTTATGAATTTTATTTTTAAAGTTTTTATTTCTTTTTATTTTTTTTAATTTTGAACTTCGAGACATCGGGGTCAATTTACATCAATTTTACATCGACGGGACTTAAGAATTACCTCGACTTAACCGAGAATTCGAATCATCCGAGTTCGACTCATCAGAGGTTAAAATGCAATGATCAAACGACACTTATGCCGGGACCGAGAAATTACTTCGACTCATCCGAGTTTTCGACACAAACGAGTTCGACACAACGAGGTATTTTTGTATTTTGTAAATTTCAGCAACAGGACATTATATGTATTTTGAGGCTTCTGGTGGAAGTCAACATGACACGGCAGTTCTCAAGTCACACATGTTGTCCACCGGACCCTACTGTCTGTCAATGGCTTACAATATGAATGGAGACAGTATAGGGGCGCTAAACGTTTATACAAAGGTCAGTTCTCAAGTCACACATGTTATCTAATAGACCCACTGTCTTTCAATGGCTTACAATATGAATGGAGACAATATAGGGGAACTAAACGTTTATGCAAAGGTAATAAAAAAATGACAAAAGTTAAGTATTGTATGATTTGATCATGAGCTGATTGGTCATTTCGACAAAAGTATATCAGAAATCATATCTGATATTCTTCCTCATTCATAATAACCTTCCATCATTACCGAACTGTACAAAGAAATAACACGACGGGTGCCGTATACGGTGCAGGAAATGCTTACCCTTCCGGAGAACCTGATTTCACTCCCGAGTTTAAGTGGAGTTCGTGTTGTCTCTTATTTATTATTTATAACTGTTGATGTAAATGTCCTTTGATTTTGTGAGTCTTTTTTTACTCCTTGGTTTTGATTGTTATTGTCTTGAATATGATTATGATCTGAATTCATATCACATCGGCATGTTTTTGTATTGAATTTTAGATAAATTACACAGTGTATAAGCATATGCTGCCTTGCGCTAAAAGGAATATTTAACATTAGAATCTTCCGAGCATACTTTTTGGTAAACACATTGAAAAAAATTATAAATGACACTTTTGGACTGCATGCGTCATTCGGTTTGCACTATAATAAGAACTCCCCAATTTAACGTTGAATTTGTAAACGAAAATACACATTCCTAAAAAGGAAAATAATGGTGAAAAAAAATCAATAAAATGTCGTATTTAGCTGCAACAATTTACAGAAAAAATGTTTAATTTGAAAAAGTGAAACCTGTTTAAAGAATCCTTTTATATCTAAATAAATTGCGTCTTCTGATCAGAAAATTAAGTGAAATGTGAGATTGCAAGTTTGACCTTACAATTGTAGACAGATGCAAACCTGTACATAATATTTAATCAAAACAAAATATTTCAGGAGTGTAATAGCACTGTGCGCCATAAAATCTGGTCGGTTGCAGGAAATAAAGGTGAACACTGGTTTGATGCATGTATAAAAACACCTGTTCTGTCACGTGACTATCAAATATATATAGAGGCAGAAAGAGGCTCTACTTATGCCAGTGATATTGCTATAGATGACGTTAACATACATACCGGTAATTGTATCTGTTCCAGTAAAACTGTTGGTAGGTTCCTGCAATCTTGGTCTGTATTGTACTTGTAATGTTCTCCCTTATTGTATAAGGATTGTAGTAAATTCATGTCATTGAAAAACGATTTAAACCATTGCGAAAAGGGTTGTTCCGGCACGCATCTGGCAAGAAAGCCAAAAGAAAAATGGTAATCAAGCAATTGACTGGTTTACCACTATTTTTATGATGCATATTGATAATAATATTCTATTTCATACGACACTAAATATGATACTGATGATGTACATGATCCCGGCAATGTTTGTTGATGTTAACCAAATATATCTTTATAAATGCTTAATGCCAAAAAAGTCCATTTAAGTTTTTTTACAGAAAATAATAAAGAAAATAAATAATAATACTATATATGTTTTTTAAAAGCAAACAAAGTCCTTTTAAGTTTTTTTTACAGAAAATAATAATAATAAAAAAATAAAATAATGCTATATATCTTTTTTAAAAGCAACCAAAAAGCCGGAAGTCATAGCATTGATTTAAGATCACAATAACTGATTACATGAACATTTATCAACACAGTAAAAGGACTTTAAGACCTCTAAAAGACGCAAGTAGAATATAACGAACATAGGGCAACTTACCTTATAAAACACATTAGTCCCATATCTTATTTTTGATTAGTCCGTTCCTGTAACTTTGAACAAGGTCTTTGTCAATGGCATCAGTTAAACACAGATGATTTTGACTGGACACGACTTTCAGGCCCAACTGATTCTCGGGCAACTGGACCTAATATTGATCACACAACAGCAACAGGTATGTAGGAATAAACTATCCTCGCACTATGCATTACTAGTATTTCAAGTTAAAAATGTTATGAATGAACAATGACTACAAAATATACTTTGCACTCAGTACGTAGCAAACACCGGCAAATACACAAAACAAAAAGAACTTAAATGAACTTAAATTACGTATCAGTCAGCGTCCAGTATATATTAACATATTTGATAACATTTTTTTTACATGTACTTAGTGTAAGAAAATTATTGAAGCCTTGTTGATATATTTAAAATAAACAACTGGTAAAGATTGAAATTATAACTAAAACAAAATGCTGGCATTATCCGCCTTATTTCCAATATATCTGCGATTCTTTTGATTATACATTCTAGGCTTTTAACAATTTTATGTGTTTTATGACTTGAATACTTAAAGAGCTGTATGGCCAAAAGGGGTCTGAAAAGAATGGTTTTATCTGTATAAAAACATTAAACTAAAAAAGAGTTAGGAGAAAATTGCAAGGTTTCACCTAAGTCTATAGACGTTAGATTGATGTTCAACGTCCAATGACAATTATAACATCATATCAGAACAAGAACATGTGAATGTGATATGAATGTTGACCCTGCTTTGCAGACAAGACTGAGTCGAATTTTAACATGCTTATTCATAAGTCCACAAGAAGAAATTTCATCTTACCCGGACTCCGAACAATAGATTTAAGAAAATGTGGTATGAGTGCAAATGAGACAACTCTGCATCCAAGTCACAATTTATAAAAGTTAACCATTAGTCTGGCATATTTTCCTTTTTCGTTTCAGAAAAAGACTAATTACAAGTTACAGCAAACAAATTTGCAATGAGATTTTTCAAAAGACCATTTTATCAAATGTGAAAGTTTTTTCTTAATTACATCGTGTGGTACTATAGTGTAGAAAATAGAAAAGTCATCTCTGTCAACAGAATTTAAAAGGACCATCAAAAGCATGCATTTTATTTAGAACCTGTCAAGAATTTTCAACACTTTAAAAATAATAAATACCATTATTTTTATAAGCTTTATTACAAGTGTTAATAACAAGTTCTTAGATAGTAGTAAGGGAGGTAGTTAGAGTTTGGCTGCCTTGTCTGCCGATACGAACACAAATCATTTTGCAAGTACTTGGTGTTTATATCACGTATACACCATTTTTTACAGTGAGCAGATAGAGTATCTTTAATGAACTGAAGACACCGACGAACTGACAACACTGTTCCCAATCTATTATAGATGTAGGACTATATTTAGGTTCTTTCTTAGGACAAAGTTTTGACCTTACGGTCTCCTGTAATGAAATTACCATAAGGAACGTATCCAAAAATATATAGATGTTTCACAGTCTCAAGTGGAAGGAACATTATTTTCTATATTGACGTCTGATGTAACTGACGTATTATTAAAAAAAAACTTCTGCTAGTGTAAGAATACAAAATAAAAGGGGGTTCTTTATTATCAAAACATGGAGGTATTTGGCTATGTATGGTAAACCTAATTTTGTGCTTATCCATACAATATATGCCGTGCGATGCGCGTTCAAACTAAAATCTACTTCGAAATCATGTCAGGAAGATTTTCTAAGCTTTCACATATATCTCCACTAAGTCAATTTTTTAGTGTGTATTCAGTAGTATTTCAGTATGAAATGGGACAATATGTATACTTTCAAACAAATAGAATATCAATCTTAACAATAGAAATAACTTGAGGTCAGTCATATCATCAACTTTAATATTTAATTTACCAAGATTTAAATTTTTCCAGGAATATGTTCTATTAAAAACATTATGTCAACTCTTAATACAACATCGATAATAAATTATGTTTACGAAACATGTTGTTTTTGTAGGTAATGGTTATTACTTATACATTGAATCATCAAGTCCGAGAACGCCAGGTAACAAAGCTGAACTAGAATCAACCACTTTGCCAGGTGGCAGTCAATATTGTTTAACATTTTATTATAACATGTTTGGTGCAACAATGGGAGCCCTTCATATATACAAGGAGGTAAATAATTTACATTTTACATGCTTTCTGAATTTTCTGTTATTGTTCCATTCATTCTCTGACAACTTATGATTGCAAAAACACTGTTACAAATACACACAGAGATCATCTGAGATATTTTGCAAAGACTGTACGATGAAAAGGAGAAGATATATTTTCTTAAACTTTCCTTGATCAACAAAGGTCTCGGTCTCATCACCTTGGGCAATATCCTTTACTATATTTCAGTCAACTCAAAAATACTGTACCTTATATTTCTTAAATATTTATTATCAAACCCAGTGCATTTACTTTTCACTTACAGACACGTGTTGCAGGATCTCAATAAATTTACGACTTCAAGTCCAAATCACCTGATTGCACCTGCGCGAGTTCCCCATTTATGAATAATCCGACTGGCTACGTTATTACTGGCGACTTTAACATTGTTAATAACACTTCTTTAAGAAATCAGTCAACCAAAGGCCCGACATATGGTGATACTAAATCCATCAATTGGAATCACAACTTCAGTCAAAGATTATGTCAGACAATAAGCGAAAAAGAAGACGTAGATTTTTACCCGAATGGATAAGACTGTGAGGTTGTTGAAACGAATTAGAATTAAAAAAATGAATGGGTTCATGAAGACACATGCTTTCAGGTCCTCAATGCTTTTCAACTTCGAACTTTGTGTCCTTTTTAAAATTTTTGATTTGATGAGTCTTTTGATTACAAATAGCGCGTTTGGCGTAGAAAATTTCAATTCTAGTATCTATGATGAGTTTTTATGCCCCATCTACGATAGAAGAGGGGCATTATGTTTTTTTTTATGTGTATCCGTTCGTTCGTCCGTCCGTCCGTCCGTTCGTTCGTCCGTCCGTCTGCCCAGTCCAGGTTATAATTTTTGATGAAGGTTACTGGTATGTTCCCTATGATATGATCTTTCTGATTTTACTACAAAATTAGAGTTTTTGGTCCCTCATTTCACGGTCCATTGAACATAGAAGATAATAGTACGAGTGGGGCATCCGTGTACTATGGACACATTCTTGTTTTATGTTACATTGTTCTTTGTTTACCCTACTTCAATGACAAATAAAATTATGTCGTTTTCCCCTCAAGTAAAGCCTCAAACAACATTGTTTGCAATGTGTTAACCACATTACATAAATTGCTTGACAAATAAGGTATAGACAATTTACTTGGAAACTCAACATATACACTTACCAAGGATGAAATTCGGAACAATCATAGCTCTGTTCCTTTGGAATTGCAACTAAAGATAAGGAACTGAATGTTCCTTGGCTTTGTTTGATACATAGATTAAAAAATAAAATTATATTGCTGGGACTCTACAGTTATTCACGAGGCCTCTTTCTTAATTATCAACATCAATTTTATCAACATTTAATTCCTGTCTTAACAGTTATTGTGAAACTGCAAACTCTATGGAGGCGTGAATCAGATGTGGATACTTAAAAAATTTCAAAGATATGTTAGAGTACATCTAAATCTCTTGTTTTGCAAAACTATTAAAACATTTGACTTGACTACACTTTACACGAGTATTCCATATTCCGAACTAAAAGACTTTGTCCAGTTATGTTTAAGCAAAAACTTTCTTGTCTTGGGGAGGAATACATCATCCTTTGTAAGGAGGTTTTTATGTAGAATGGAAAGCTAACAAAAGTTGAAATCATCCCTTTGAAAATTATACGCCATCACGAGTTGGTTGACCATTTTGGAATATCTGTATCAAATATGATCAAAAGACATGTTCCAAAATTCGTAACCACAGATGTTCTAGTTAGTAGGAGCGATCAACACAACTTCAATATTGGATCTTGCAAGTAATATCCCATGCCCTTCAAGCGTTTGCTAATGAAGAGGAAAATAACACTTTATGATTTTGATATGTTTGACGAAATTAACTTGATTTACTTTCACCAGAAACGCTCAAACTGAATATTTGAAGGCTAAGGGTGCAAAATGAATAAGTTAGAAAAGTAACTGAAAGATTGATGTTTTTTTTCTCGCGATTGAGAGACGAAGGAAAATAACAAAAATCTAAAAATCTGGATTTATTTTAGGTTACTCCGTCGGGTAAACGAGCGTATCTGCCCCCACAGTCTAGTTTAACATCAGGCACAGCAGCACAGGTAACGTTAAAAGGAAACCATGAGAAAGTGGTCGTTATTTATTTTTAAATTCATATTTGGACTTCAAACTGCTACTGAATAAATCTGTTTAAAAAATTGCATAAATATATTTTATATGGATGGCATATACGCTATAATTCGTGTTACCCTCGTGTTATTTGGGGCTTGCACGAAAAGTAAAATATGGCTCATTAATGTAGCAAAATAAGTAGTATAATACTATCATTTGTAAAATATCAAATAAAATGTCAAGCACTGTATCTTAACAGGTGCAATTTTTTTCTATAAGATAAGAGACTTTGCACGCGTAAAAATAATAGTATGTTTAAGAATAACCTCACTTTCATCATGCATATGTTATATCAAAGACATGGAATGTTTTATAAAAAATATTATTAGAATATCAGGAAGCATATCTGATCATACCTTTTAAGAAAAAAAACCAAGTGAGTAGGAAGACGTTAGTAGTACAAGAAACATACTCAATGCGGTCAATACATTTTACAGACAAGATTCAATAGAAAATATTAAGATGTATGAGGTAAAACAAAAAACTGAATTTGAAAGCAAATTCAAATTGGAAATCCATTAAAACTGACCAATCAAACGATATCATTCAACAGAACAGGGTGCAAAATATGAGAATCAACAAGAACACAATATATTGGATTTCCATAGGCTTTTCTTTTTTTCTTTTCAATGTACATTATATTGAGTATTTTTTTTTAGAGTGGCGTCAGATCTTCCACAAGAACTCTTCTCTTTACAATCGCAGACGACCATGGTGCGACGTGGCATAAACAGCAGGTCAATATTCCAGTTTCTACTTCAGACTTTAAGATTATCTTATCTGGTGTTGTTGGAACAAGCTTTTACAGTGATTTAGCCATTGATGACATCAGTATTACAACCGGAACGTGTTAAAACAGACTATTTCAATCCTTTATGGGTTGATTTTAACATACTATAATAAAATTAAAGAAATAAGTAAACATTGAACGTGGTTGCTAAATTTGATATATGCTTTTTTATGTGTCTTTGTTTGTTTTTTGTCTGATTGAGATTGTGACACGGTGATGACTGCTGTATCCCTATTTTGACAATTTTACCTAGTATATCTGTTTTGTTCACGAATCGTTGTCAATATAATGAAATTTGATGCGACTGTCATACAAGGTTTAGCGTTATAAAACCAGGTTCAATCCACCATTTTCTACATAAGAAAATGTATGTACCAAGTCAAGAATATGACAGTTGTTGTCCATTCGTTTGATGTGTCCATAATGTACAATACTTAATAAGTTATTTAGAAATGAAATGTCCCAACATTTTTCCATTAAAAAGCATTATGAATTCCTTCATAATTAGTTTGTTAGACAGCCCATAAAAGAGTAATATCAAGAACAAAGGGGACTAGACTGAGTAATCATTTGTACATTTGATTTTTTTTTTGTTTGGTGAAAAATTCTTGGATGCATTTTTTGTTGTTTTATTTAACTTAAATTACAGCGACTCTTTTCATAAAAAATCTAACGACTAAACAACACTAATGGGACATTTAAGTATAACTTACAATCAATTTTCATTGTACGAAATTTTTGTGAAATATTCAGAAATAGTTCCAAGAATGATATGATACAGCAAACTAGTATGGTATGAGCTTTATCTAATACATGTTTAGTAGAACACGCAACAAATTTTCGAAACATGTTTAACCATCATACAGGACGTAGCGGTAGTGTTGCAATCACTTTATTCGTTCACCCGTCCGTCTGTATATCCTTTTTACAAATCAAATTTTTTGTGAAATTTTTTCTTTGATGCTACTGAATGAAATAATTACATATTTGGTAATCAGCTTCACACGAAGATATACAACGTGTGCCCTCTTTTTGGAACTGTAAGACAAATGTGTCTGTTAACTGACACTTTGAAATTTTTGCTATGCTGAATAAACTGTTTTTCGTCACTCCAGTACTACTGAACACACACGATGACTTTATCTTTGATCTGAGTCTGAACAGTGATCAGTTTCATGTATTTTCGATACTCGAAATGATTAAATATGTTGAATGAATTTGATATTTCGTCACAAATTTCTTCAGTACTACTGAACAAAATGCTGAGACAGAATGGCTTCAAAACGGCATCGCATCTGTGGGCGCTGATCTGTAGATGCCAACGTTCCCATATACCTTGAATAACGGAAAGGGAATGCTTATTACGCCAACACATGTAACGTCTTGCTTTCCTTCGATTCGCTTCCATAATTAAAACAATTAGGTTTAACAAAAAAATCAAACTTATTTTTACATTAGCTCCAATCACAATTGGAATTGTTAATGATCATTTGACTTAAGCTGTTCCCGCGAAGTCCGCAAACGTTAAATGAAGTTGTTAACTGATAGCGAAATTAACGATGTTTGTTTCAAGTTATGTAGATTTGCTGTTGTCCTATTTTTATCTTTTTTTAGAGGAAATGCCTATGTTTAAAATCTCCTAAATTCATTTGATTAGATGTTCTTTGTTATACCAATGATCATGGGTATTGGAGGATCGTTAGCATTCGTGAATATAGTGACGCTACCACATATTGTTTGATTGTAACTATGCCGTTAGTCGTCTAGTCAGAATTTTTTATATTGCATTTCGTAAAGGTATCGTAAAAGTTTACCCCACGTAGCGAGTTATTGTCTATGGTATCCTTAACAAATACTGTAACGTATCAATTTGTCTTCACCAAATGCGCATTACGGCAATAAATGTCTCGTTCAATGATGTTCGAATCCGAATATTTGAAAATCCATAAACCCCTAATACAATCGTTGGAAGAGCTGAACAAACCAAAGGACATAAAGTAGAGCCAAAATCCAGACAAGGAATGAGAACTTTGTAATCAGCAGACCAACTTTTAAAACGTGCCAGATTGATATATCAAATTTTATTGTAAAGATATTTAAAGCTTATAGGAAGGAACTTTACTATGATCACTAAATATTTACAAATATAGAAATATGATAAGGAATTGTATAATCTACTACCTATAACTAGACATGGATACCAAACGTCAAAGACATGCACTTAATTTAACGATTCTTGTTTCAATATTTATTGCGCAGCTCATAGCATTTGTTGTCATATCGTTACACGAGAATCATAGAAGGGAAATACTGCAGAGTAAATTGGAAACAAAACGTGATCTCATTTACAATATATCAACGACTTGTAAAATTAAGGTAAAGTAAGTGCATCTAAGAACAATTATGTCAATTTAAGACAGATAAAGTATAGTCAATATACTAGTATAACCTAAGCTTTCTGAAAGTAAGGGAGGAAATAATACTTCAAAATGACCGTTTTCTATCAATGGAGAGAAACGCTACTTATACCGTGTTACTGAAATAAAAAAAAATTGTTAAAGGCATATTGGTACTTTTGACACAATTCAAATAGTATTTAGCCAACAGAATAAATGAATTTTTAAAAAAAAGATCATTTAACTTAAGAAATACAATGAATTACGAAAATTGTTGTTCACCAGATGCAAAAGTTTCTAAAGAAAGTAGTCATCACCAGTACACCAGTACGTTTAAACGAAAGGGAATAGTTATTCCATTTTTCACTTATTCAGCGCTAAAATCTTATTCTCATTTTTGTTTTGATTTTGAAGAATTGTAACCTCTATGTGATTAAAAGATATTTGCTTATATATTTCTTCAGTCAAACATTCTTTCAACTTCGAAAGGCAACAGTAAGATTGTGTATGCAAATGTAAATAAGAAATCGTTGCAGTCTCAATGACCATGGTATAATTATAGCATTTCCTAGAGAGAACAAAATTGCCAAAAAAGTATTGAATAGCATTACTTGGCATTTCAAACTATAAGACTGGTAACTTTGATAACGGGAATATTCATTCTCTTCAATTTTCATTATATTAATTGCAAAAATCGACAAAAAACATTCGTTTTGCTTTTCTAATTATCTCAGCTCGTCTCTAGCTTGTGTCAAGGTTATGATTGTTTAGTATGTTGACGCAAGTTTTAAAAAAATCAAAATCTTTGAAAATACAATTTTGTTCATGTCTATTTACTTTTAGCTAAATGTTTCTTCGTTAATTATAGATACATGATCTTCACAAAATTTTGAGTTCACTTGTTGGTTCAGCGGAAACATTTAATGACAATAATGTCACCCATGTGTTTTCACGAAGGCAGGCATTCAGTGGTATTCAGAGCACAATACAAAAAGAGGTAAATAATGTCTAGTTTTAACTTTTTTATTGATAATCAAAATAAAAGTTGATAGAATACTAATATCGTACACAAATTGAATTAAATTAAAATTTGTTTCACTGTTTACATCAAAAATTTAAATTACATAAAAGTTATCCTCTTCATCTCAACATTACAAAGCTGAAAACAACATGATTAATCTTTAAAAAAAAACCAGACGAATACTTTCATCTTATTCACAACAACATCCTTATCTATTAAAATTATAAAAAAGCAGTATTTATTTCATCCAGGAAACCTTATTGGAGAAGACATGTGGCAATGACACTAAGATATGCCTGCGAGGTACAAACTTATATCCTTTTTAAACTAAGTATTAATAGAAAGTTTAAACTTAGTCGTTGGTCGTCTGATGATAAATTGTTTCTTTGAAATCAAATATAAAACATATATCTAAAATAGTGATTTCCTATAAAACATTAGCTTTCCATGCACATGTTTTAAGAAGGAAGATAAATCAGATGTATGTTTGGAAAAGAGAGGTGAAAGATGCAAAAGAAAAATTCAAACTCATAAGTTGAAAATAAAAAATATATACCAAAGGAAAAAAAACAGTATACAAATTGATTGATTGATTGATTGGAGTTTAAAGCCACGTACAGCACCATTGCACTATTTCTTGCTGGTCAGTCTTTAATTGTGGAGGAATCTGGAATTCCCAGGAAAAACAACCGACCTTCTTGTCAACTCAGTTTGGAGTCGGCGCACCTGTCACGTGTGGAATTCGAATTCACAACCTCTATATTTACAGGCTAACGATACAGCAGTTGGACTCATGAATTAGACCACTTGTCAAACGAGGCTCCTCAGTATACAAAAAAAATATAATTAACCGAAAATCCTCAATAGAACTGTACATATAACTTAAGATATCAATTTTGTTAATCATACATAATATTGTTGATTTTTCTTAACGTAGAGCATACATAAAAGACAGACATGAAAAGTGAGAATTGTTTTCTTTAATGTTGGGGTTGATTTTGAAAGTTTTATGTCATACTGATCTAAATAAACAAAAATGAAGAAAATGTATGGGACTGTAACTTTATTTATCGAGCTGCTTTAGAAAATGACGTCATCGACTGTCAGTTAATGAAGAAAATGTATACATATTTTATCGCATCCTTGACGTTACGCCATTTCAAGAATGGGAAGAAAAGATCACTCCTATTTGTCACGATCCTCAACGGTTTTCGCTTCAGTATTGTTCATGAATTTCTTCTAATGTTAGTGAGTGTTGTCTGGTAATAATCATTCGTTGTTCCTCTCGTCTTAAACTAACGAAATAGCAGACATTTTATGTATTCAACTACAGGTTTGTCAAAGTAGCGGGAAGATAAACGTAGCCAATGTGCAAAACAAAATAAGTGCATGTTGTTTTGAATAAATGTTTCCGGTCCAATGTATATAATACAGTGAAATTATGAGTTAGAGGATGTAGTATCTTTTGTTACTTGCAAAATTGTAATACTGAGTCTTATGTAGACGAAACGCGCTTCTGGCGTACTTAACTATAATCCTAGTACCTTTGATAGCTACTAGTAATAACATTTTGATATTCTTTTATAGGAACAAAAGGAGAAAATGGACAAATGGGAGAAAAGGGTATAGCTTTCAATTTCTGGTTATTTCTACATCACATATTTAAATATTTTTAATATTAAACCATGTGAAAAAGAGGCAAATTCAGACAAAATAAATATACCGTTGTAAATTCCTGATAACCTTATTTGAAAGATTTTTTTACAAAGGGTCGACGTTGAAAGTACATATGTAAAATGAAAAAAGTAAAATGTGACCAACTTTTTTCAGATAATTTAAATGGTGTTGTATTTCTTCTATTAATACATATTTTCAAATATAAGGTGACCTTGGCCTCAAAGGTGGATTTGGAGTTCAGGGCATTAAAGGATTAAGAGGTGGAGAAGGAACAAAAGGCTATCCAGGTAACAAAGGCCCAAATGGTATCATAGGAAGAAAGGGCATAAAAGGTGATAATGGATACTATGGATATATAGGACTCAAAGGAGAAGCTGGAACAAAGGGAGAAAATGGAAAAAACGGTCAAAGTGGTATGCAAGGACCGAAAGGAGAAACAGGGTCCATTGGTGGAAAAGGAATTCAAGGAAACAAAGGTTCACCTGGAAATAAAGGGTCAACAGGAGTTAATGGTGACCAGGGTATAATTTTGTTTTTTAAATATCTAACGGTTAAAATTTAAAAAATTGTTTATCACAAACTATATAATATTACTAGATATACAAGTAATGCATAAAAGAAAATGTTAGTGTTTGAGATGAAACTTTGCTCATGAATAATGATTGATTGATTAATTAATGCTTGTTAGATGTGCACTCGAAATTGTTTTTGCTTAATTAATTGATCACTATTGAACAGAGGTATATAACTGTTGCTTTTATTCATGGCACAGAAGTAACAGACAATTTTTAAATCTTTAGTATAATTTGGCAATGATTTTAATACCTAAATTCAAACACGAGCACGGTCAATAGAACTAACATCTGTTTGAGTGTAAGTAAAGAAATACAACGAAGTATGAGATACTCCGCACTGAACTGTAGAGTTTCTAGTTATTTCTATAAATTCAGCTATCTAAAGTTAATGTTTCTTTTCGGTTTAGGTAACTTTGGATCCAAGGGTCAAATAGGTATTACAGGTCCGGAAGGAATAACAGCAAATACTACGACACAATGCGATTGCATACGTAAGTAAAACGTTTGTAATTTTGATTCTGATACCGTTTGGTTATTATGTTTTGTACTGTATTTATCAAGCCTTTGCTTTTTTTATGTCTTCTTGTCGTCAACTTCTTGTGCTTTATAAGAACAGAGATAAAGAGAATTTTATTATGAGCAAATGTCTATCAAAAACAGAGAGGACATATCAATAGTTTAGTAAAAAACATTGTTTATCGTAAGTACACTGGGTTTTAAAGATAGCTTTCTATATAGGATAACTTAATTGAATCAACCTATCTTTAAACTTGCAAATCGATGTCGATCTTGTAGATTTAGAGTTACAAAGAATACACAGTATCATATTCATCGAAAAGTCGACTTTCTATCTGAACTGACTGTAATTTACAGAACGTTACCACCAAGTGTATATAAATTGCAGTATCAATCTTGTTAGGTGTACTTATAAAATTGTTATATATATTTGCTGACAAAACTAATTTTGAGCCAAACTTGTATTCTAAGTACATCTCGCCAAAGGGTTCTTGGAGTTGTTCTTCCTTTCCAAATACCTTTCAATTATCAATTATCTCCTTAATAACGTCCTTATCTTTCATCGCCTTATTCAGCAACAGCTATTGATTTATTTTATCCTCTATTCAGATGTTTTTAAAAAGTATAAAATAAATCTACCTCGTTCTCACATTATTTTCGGCAAATGAAAAAAAACCTTTATCTGTATTGTTAATCAAATAATCTATTCTATTGATAAATTTTCTTTGCAGGTGGTTCTACGTTTCATTTTACCGACCCAACAAACACTACAGTTACTTTCCCCGAGGGAAGTTTTGAAGTTTTGAACTGTTCATCAGAAGGACCAAAAGACATGAACTTTTCTATTGTTAAAGACGGTGTATGCAATACATTTAATGGTACACAACATTTCATATTTAACAGCACAAAGTTTTCCGATGCTGGGACTTATGTTTGTATGATCTCTTTGAATGGTGAAAGAAAAACAAAGACAATTGAAGTTGTCATTACAGGTTAGTATATTTTGACTAAATCAGTTCGTTGAAGATTTTGCAGATGAGTCATTTATTACAATTATTACTGCACCTCTTTGTTTGATATAATTCTTAATTTGTTCATGCGACAACAAGTTGTATGTGTTAGTTTATGTACAGTTGTATTGATATTGATCATATCGTGCAAACAGTTCCTTTCATTCCGGTGCTTGTGATCTTGCAGTGAGATAATTTGTCTTCTTGAGACGACGAACAGCAGTAAATAACTCTTCCGTTGCATTTATTCCTTTAGCCATATGCATACATGTACTGATTTAAGTTCAAAATAAAAAGCGATAGCCTTTACAACTCTGCACGTTATTACCTGAATACATTACGGTCATGTAAAGTCAAAGTATTGGATCCAATTATACCAAGAACAACGTTCGAAACCATAATGTAACTATCAAGTTTTACTGACGATATAACTTCCATCTTCACAAACTTAGAATTTTAATTTTTGTTCAAAATGGTTAACAGATGTCGTAAAGAAATTCCATAGTAAGAAATTTCTTTAAATCGAATTGTCATTATTTTGATGACATTTTCTACTTCAGGAAATGCCTGTACCAAGTCAGGAATTAAACAGTTGTTTTCTTCATTTGCTTGATTGTGTTTAAGCTTCCATTATGCAATTTGACAAAAGACTTTCCGTTTTGAATTTTTCTCGGAATTCGGACATTTTTGTTATTCTTCCTTTTAATTATTTTCATCATCTTAGGACGAAACGTGTGTGATTTTGAGAATGGATTGTGTGATTGGACACAGGATGCTGATAATGACACGAATAATTGGATACTTCATTCTGGAAATACGCCGTCAAGAGGAACCGGTCCTGACGTCGATCACACATTCGGAAATAGTAAGTTTAACATCCTAAGTTTTCAAGTTATAGTTTTGCTTGTGTCATCTCGATTAAGACCTCAGTAGGATAATTATATTCAATATATATTTGGTAACTTCGGAATATACAGAGATTCATTGCTTGTACATCTATCATTTATGTTATTTTAAAATGTTACCGTCATGAACTTGCATGAACAATTTGCGACTGGAAGTTAACCAAACAACAACAGATACAATTAATGATCCTTTCAATTATATATATATTTCGTATCTGCATACAAAATGTAAGCTGCATTACATAATGCTTTTGTGGAGAAAAACAATTTTTAACATACAAACGTATGAACTCTGTAAAAATAATTTTACATCAAATAGTATTGCATTATTGTCAAAGTAAAGTATTTTTTTATCTTTAAGAACCATTTACATACACTGTTGAATATCTTGAGAATGACTTTGAGGATACAATACTGACAACATTTCTTTAATATAGGTACAGGACACTATTTATATTTGGAGGCGTCAAGCACACCTATCGGTGATAATGCCATATTAAAGTCTCAAACTTTGTCGTCCTCAGCGTATTGCCTATCTTTTAGCTATCATATGTATGGAAACAGAATGGGAAGTATGAATGTATATGTTCAGGTGATTATTCCGGTTTATTTTGTAACCAAAAGGGGAGATGATTATACAGTTAATTCATTTACAGTCATTGAGAAATTTTTTCCCTATGAAAATAAACTCATAATAGAAAGCTGGATTGAAAAAAAATCGCCAGACTCGCTTTTTGTCTACAAAAAACTCATCAGTAACATTCGTGTACAAATATTTATCAATATGGACTTTTGGCGATGTCAATACGTTATATATGGCTTTATTCGGATTGTTTTGACCGAGTACTCAGTGCGAGGTTCAATATAATATAACAGGTTCATATATAACATATCGTCTGAGTGAAAGTAGGTTAGTTAATATATATTACATGTATAAATAGTGTAAGTTTGAAAATGATATTGACTTGATGTTACTATTTTTGGAAATGACATTGACTCGATGTTTCAATTTTTAGTAGCATGGAGTCAATATCATTTCTAAATATATTAACGTCGATTCAGTATGTCAAAATGGTGAATAAGTATAAAATGTATCTTGGACAACACATGACCAAATAAACCAATGAGAAACAAGAAATATCAAACCATTTGTAATATAATATTTTTCGAATCTCTATTATCTACAAGTTCAAATCAGTATGGATCAATTATTTTTGAAAGGAGTTATGCCCTTGGACATTTGAATTGTATTTAAAAATTGCATGTTAGCCTTTTTAAGCTTATATTTCTTGTAGCATAGTTAGGAAACACATACAAGCTTGATAATAGTAATGTCGTGGACGAGTTCAAAAATCAATGTTGATCGGTTATTCCTAAAGAAGTGATGTCCCTTTAAATATAAATTGTATATTTTTTATAAATTGCATTGTTGCTTTAATGACTACATCATAGTCAGATTTAAAAAAAAAACTAATGTCAGAGGTATATCAGTGAGGTCTTGAAAAACAAATCAGTTCAGATCAACTATTGTAAAAGGAGTTATGTCCCTTTGAAATGTAATTCATATTGAATATCTCATTGTCAGCACTCTAACACCTACATTTTATGTTGGTAAATATATCAAAGGTTTCAATCAGCAAGATGTTGAAATCGTTCAATATCTAGTGATAATCGATTTTGTTTAAGGAGTTATACCCCTGTACTGGGAAAAAGACATCAAATGGAACGAAACATTGTTACATATATCGATTTTCTAGTCGGATGTTTATGGAAAAGTTTAAAGAAACTAAACATATTGTTTTGGATTTGTTGACATATAAAATTGATGCAACAGTTGAAGACATTCAATGCTATTCTTTACTTCAATCTTTTTATATACTCCATAGGACTGCAATAATCCAAAATTACAAACAATTTGGAGCAAAAATGGAGATAAAGGACAAGCTTGGATGAATGCATGTATATACATCAGTAAACGTCAACAAGACTATCAGTTAGCTATTGAAGCAGTAAGAGGATCCGGTTACTATAGTGATATGGCCATAGATGATATGGTCATTTCAGCCGTAGCTGATAATCAGAATTGTACTTGTTTCAATATAGGTAAATAAACATTGCTCTGAGAAACTGTGAGGGCTTGTTATATTATGTCAATGTCTGCATTAATAGTAGTAAATCAAGAGTTTTTATTCTTTCAAAAACTGTGATAAAATAACAAGTAATTTATAAGATTAAAAAAAATGGTATTTTAAACTAAACGTAATAAAATCATGAAATAAAGATGGGGATAGAGGACAAATTGTTTAAAGGTACAACAGAATTCCTAACATCTGAACAAAAAGTTAAGAACAGATGTTGTGTTATTAAAATTTTCTGTTAAAAAATATGGAAAATCAATTTTTGGAGTACAAATCTATGGTTCATTGCTTGTTTAAAGGCTTTATCTAGGTTCATAAACTCTCCATTTTTTAACAAGGTTTTGATTTTCAAGAATTTGGGCCTCGAGCATCAGTGAAGATACATTTATTGTCGAAATGCGCATCTAGTGTGGAAAGTTTCGAACCGTTAATGTAGTTCAGTCATAATTTCAAGAATCGTTGAAATTGATAAAAAAGGAGTATTTTCAAAGACAAAAGCATATTCTTGATCATCATTTTTTCTGACGATATAGCAAATATATGAGTTTGTATAATGGGGTTCTATTTCATCACTCAAATAGTAAAGGAACTATAAATTTATTGTGTAACGTTTATTTGTATCATAATATAATTTAAATGTAAGAAGTTCTTGCCGTAGAAAAGCTGCAATATAGCCATGAAAATGCAACACTGCTTAAAACTAATTAGACAAATGTTTAAAGTCTGCAATAGACGAAATGCGCGTCTTTCAAGCATATCAAAAACCTAATAACTTTGATATATATTTTAGATTATGATGACTACTGTGATTTTGACAATGACTTATGTCATTGGAAGCAAGGCACGGTAGATAATTTAGACTGGACCCGAAAACAAGGACCAACTCCTTCTGTCCAAACTGGACCATCGATTGACCATACCACTGGTATTTTTTATTAAATTTTCTCCTGTTTTTAGTGATTATAATTTTAATGACAAAGCACATTGCATTCAGTTAGTACCGTGCACAAATTTCAAGCTATATTATGTTTCAAAAACGAGAATAGACACCAAGGAGTCCAATAAAAAACAGAGTAGACACCAAGGAGTCCAATAAAAAACGAGAGTAGACACCAAGGAGTCCAATAAAAAACGAGAGTAGACACCAAGGAGTCCAATAAAAAACGAGGGTAGACACCAAGGAGTCCAATGAAAAACGAGGGTAGACACCAAGGAGTCCAATAAAAAACAGAGTAGACACCAAGGAGTTCAATAAAAAACGAGAGTAGACACCTAGGAGTTCAATAAAAACGAGAGTAGACACCAAGGAGCCCAATAAAAAACGAGAGTAGACACCAAGGAGTCCAATAAAAAACGAGAGTAGACACCAAGGAGTCCAATAAAAAACGAGGGTAGACACCAAGGAGTCCAATAAAAAACGAGAGTAGACACCAAGGAGTCCAATAAAAAACGAGGGTAGACACCAAGGAGTCCAATAAAAAATGAGAGTAGACACCAAGGAGTCCAATAAAAAACGAGAGTAGACACCAAGGAGTCCAATAAAAAACGAGAGTAGACACCAAGGAGTCCAATAAAAAACGAGAGTAGACACCAAGGAGTCCAATAAAAAACGAGGGTAGACACCAAGGAGTCCAATAAAAAACGTGAGTAGACATCAAGGAGTCCAATAAAAAACGGGGGTAGACACCAAGGAGTCCAATAAAAAACGAGAGTAGACACCAAGGAGTCCAATAAAAAACGAGGGTAGACACCAAGGAGTCCAATAAAAAACGAGAGTAGACACCAAGGAGTCCAATAAAAAACGAGGGTAGACACCAAGGAGTCCAATAAAAAACGAGAGTAGACAACAAGGAGTCCAATAAAAAAACGAGAGTAGACACCAAGGAGTCCAATAAAAAACGAGAGTAGACACCAAGGAGTCCAATAGAAAACAGACAACACCCTAACCAAAAGGAAAACGATTTAAACTGACGACGGATTTAACAAAGGAAATAGAATTGATCTATAATGAGCTCAAATGTAAAATTGTCCCCAACTGGTTAGTAGAGTAATTCCAAATTAACAATATACATCACACCAAACATGTCAAATTTATTATAATTTGTTGACTGGTTCTCAGAAACGTGTCTACATATTTCATATTAGTGGCTCCACTATTATTACATTAAGTCACACATATAGACAGATTGATATCGAATTCAAATTAGTGATTTTGATAAAGGTTTTAAAGACACTATTGAGACAAAAGTTGTGTTATTTGTGTTATGTCTAAATATTTTAGGACTAGGATATTATCTATACCTAGAAAGTAATAATCATAATGGACAAAAAGCAGAGCTTATATCAGAATATATCCAAGGCACAATGGATTACTGTTTATCATTGTTTTATCACATGCTTGGTGTGGGTATTGGACACTTAGATATTTTCAAAGAGGTACGTGTGATTTTACTTCATTAACATATCAATATCACAGTTAGGTATCCATCTTTTAATTTCTATATTAAAATGATTGTTAACATAACTTTCATAGCAGCAATTGTTTCCACTGAAATATAACTGTTGACTCATCGTAAATATTGAATTTATTAGTATAGTGATTACAAAACTCAAATAGATAAAGAACTGTTGTCGGACAAGATTTTAGCTCAGGGAAAAATATTTAATAGTTTGTCCTGTCGTGGCCTTTTACAGTTGACCCTTGGGGAGGACACAAAGTTAAAGACCGAACGGTGAAATATAGTTTCAAAAAATCTACATCATTTAACTTTGTTGGATGGTTGTCTCATTGGCATACGACATCTTTTGATTTTAAATCAACGTTTGACTTCTGCTTGGAATAATGTCTCGATCAGAAACATAACATGTCATATATGACTACATAAATAGTGTTTTAATATGAGCTGAAGGTGTACGAGGCTTAGAAACCTCATAACATTATGAACACTTGTCACTTGTCTATCGTGTTACTGTTCCTGCGTTTCATAGGGGAAGGCAATCGATTTGGCTTTCAAATTTTCTTTGCACCTATATCATTCTTATTAAAAAAGGGTTATCACATCCTATTTATCCGCCATGAGAACTCATTGATCATAAACATTTCCTTAAAGGACATCAAATTAAGACCATATATATATGTAGTAGGATCTTTGAATATTTACTTTATCGGTACTAACATTGATTTTGTTTGTGATTAGTCAAAACAGAACTAAAATGTTTGGCTATACAAAACTTTACGACATAAGAGATGATTTCAGCTTCCAAATTGTGAACTTTCCATTTCTATGTATCAAAATTCCAACAGCGCCTATATTAGATTAGATTAAATTAACTACGTGTTAATATGTTTGAAAATTTAAACTGTTTTTAAATAATAAATGCATCTTGAAAATTTTACCCTCATACATAGTATTGTCCAGCTGCCAGTGAATCAAGAAATAGCTGTTCAGGTGTTCACAGTTCAAATTTTCAGATGGATATGTTGTTCATTTCTTCACATGACCCTTCAAGATTTCTATTTTGGATTATTATTTGCAATGTTTGAAATCTATTGGTATCATTGTGCATACAATATTGGATTTATTTTATTTGAATTCACTTCTCAGACTTTTTATAGCAATTATGCTTCTTAAAATGTGACTTGTTTTTTCCAAGAATTTATTTTCATGAAGGTATCAAGGATGAAATAATTTATTTAACCTGTTTTGTGGGGCTTAAATATGATGATGTACATGTAAAATTCGAAATAATTTTGGAGTATAGTGATTTTTCTTTGAAATCTACTATAATAATAGTAGGACTTTTGTACATAAAATGCAGTGTTCACTCAAGGACATTCAATTTTCATAAGATGGGATTTAGTTACGTTAAAGATTAAAAAATTTCAAAACTGGAATTCAAGTAGGAGATAAAGTGTGAGTTCAACCTACATGTTTCTGTGGCTTTAAATGTGATTTTGAAAACATTGATTATTAATTTAGGATCTATTACAAAGATGATTCACCATTTAAATGGGATCTTGGAAATGAAATAAAATGTTGAATTAATGCAGTGGATATACTCTAATCAAGTGATAAAGTGAGAAAAAAAAAAGTAAAATATTCCAAAATATTCCTAACGTGAGGATATGTTTTAAGTGAATGTGAAATTGGAAATAATCATTATAAAATTCTGGATTAGATATTGTTTAATTTGGACATATATCATAGGAAATGAAATAAAAATGTATACTGTGGATATAGTAAAATCAAGTGATATAGTAAAAATATGAATAAAATATTACAAAATATTTGTAAAGTGAGGGTACAATGTATCTATTTTTTATATAATAATGGAAATGATCAACAAATAACAAGATTCTGAATTATATAAAGATTCTGCACCTGTTTTATTGGGATGTTTATTATGGGAAATTAAACAGAATGTACTATGGATATAGAATAAAATATAGTGACATAGTGAAAAATGTGAGAAAAAAATCCAAAAAGTTAAAATTAGGAAAATATTTAAAATTTTTGGAAATCTGGATGAGATGTCAAATACCAGTGTCAATAAATAAATAAAATTGTTTATTCAATTATGATTTTAATATTTCAATATGCATAAAAAATTTGTACATGTCAATATGTATTCATCAAATTTTGGAAATAATAAATTTAGTAAGGTTTCCACAAGAGCAAAAGCATTTATATTGAGTTATCTCCCATTCGAAAAGGCCAAAGTTATTTAAACAAAAAGAAGTTTTTTCAACAATAAAAATGAAATAATGTAGCGATCGAAGTGAGTGAATGGATTATTTGGGGTACCAAACACTCCTAGTATTTGGCTATGCAAACATTACGATGAAATGTAGTGCATTATAGGCCATGCAATTATAACCCTGGAAGAAAATGAAAAACATGGGAAAGTTTGTTTTTTTTTTTTTATTAAATCAGAAGTTTCAACAAATATTTAATAAATCTTTTTCTGATATAGAATTTTAGGTAAAAATTAGATAAATAATATATATTTGGGATTTAAAACAATGAAAACCAAAAATATTTTCTTCCCTATCAATTTCTAAAAAGAATAATCCTAGGTAAAGAAATTCGCAAGGAAAGAAGCATGCTGTAAGGTAGATTTAAATCTAACAATACTAACTGGTCAACTTAAATGTCCCTATTGTATTGTCAATTTTAAAATCAGGTTGAGCTATAGGTAAAGTTTTACAATAACACCCACAGTCAACTCACTGTAATTGTTTTTCAATTTGTCATCTCAGGACATTCATACCTGAGTATTCGGTATGTGTTTTGCTCATTGTTGAAGGCCGAACGCTATCCTATCATTGCTTATATCCGTTGTACCTCATTTTATTCTGCCAATGCCTGTAAATAATTGTAGTAAGTTGTTAAAATCTGAACTACTCGACAACTCGTATTAAAGATTCATTCCATAATTACACAATAATACAGCTAGCGTTTTGTCAGAATATTCTGGCCAGATTTCAAAATTAACATCTCATTGAATTACTCCAAGTTAAATTTTCCACTCGTTACATTACTTAAATCGTATGTAAAAGACCAAATTATGCTTTTAACTTGTAGACATGTTGATAACAAGTCCTTTAAACAGGTTCCATCATATAGCAAGTTAATATCCTTTAACAACAGTAGCTGTTCAATCTAAAATATCATATATGAAACATATTTCAAACGGAGTTTTATTTATTTAAGGAATGACTGTAATACTTTTATGTTTATGAAGAAATTACATAAAAATGCGGTGTACACTGAATAACTCGCGTAGCAGGTTATGTTAGAGTGGGCACAACATTTTTTATGTTATTTCGCATAGACAGAAAAAATATTACAGTTATTTCTTATAATTTAGTTCTAATTACCATTTTGAAACGGCGTAAACCATAAAAAAACGTTGATCACGTCACGGTCACATGACTTAGTTATGTCTATGAGCTGATAGACGAAACAACGTCAACCTTTCAGAAGACGCATTACATCCAAAATTTCATTAAAATGTATTAAAATGTAAACGAAACTCCGAGTTAAAATCTAACACAAAAATTAATCTCTTAGGGTTTTTATAATTCTTGAGGTAACAATTGATATCATTGTTTTTTACAGGTTCAACAGATAAGTGGAAGTACAACTAGATACAAGCTGTTATCACTGACAGGCAATAAAGGGGATTCATGGTTGGAGCAGAAGTTATCGATTACATCACCATCAACTTTCCGTATAGTATTAGCAGGTACAATAGGTGGGGATACAAGTGATATGGCAGTTGATGATATAAGGATAAAATCAGGACAATGCAAATAGTTGAAATTATATTATCGATGAATAAATTTTAAAGGATATTTTATTTTATCTTTTCGTGTTTTAAGGTTAAAGTTTATTCGTATTCCGGACATATTGGATGGATGTTCTAGCAAGACGCCTTGCCAAGCTTGATTATCGATCTAAATTGCCTACATCAGTATATTCTTCAAATTTGTATTTATTAAAGTCTGAAACTTGTAGTGCATGCACGATTTTTGCGGATTAAGTTTTGTATTACCTATATTGTGTTACATTTTAATGTCGTGTTTCTGTTGTGTCGTAGTTCTCCTCTTATATTTAATGTGCTTCCCTCAGTTTAAGTTTGTAACCCAGATTTGTTTTTTTCTCAATCGATACTACTGTTGCTATTATTTGTTATTTTGCGTAATTTTCTCTGATTGTCTCATAAGCATCACTAATAAAATGTAAGATTGGAGACTGCAGACAACTAGTCAATTGCTAACTGTCTTGAAAAAGGTTATATTAAAAAAAAAACACGATAGAAGGAATAGTTTCTAGTGATTTAAATGTAACCTACATCTAGTGAATAAGAGACAATAGTATGGCCACCATGTTAAATACTGGTGAATTCATTTTTGATGTATAAGCTAATGACAAAATAAGGGATAATCGTTTAAACTCAATACGGAGAGAGACCGGTTGGGTTTTAGCTATGTCATCCGATTTATTCTTTGAAATAACTCTTAAGTGAGAAAAACACATTCGACGGAGTACAGACTATTATTGTTTCGACAGCAAAAACTATTTAGTGATAAAATAAGACAAAACTTTTAGGAATTTTGGTCCTCAATACTCTTCAACTTCGTACTTTATTTGGCCTTTTTAACTTTTTTGGATTCGAGCGTCGCTGATGAGTCTTTTGAAGACGAAACGCGCGGTTGTCGTATATACAAAATTTAGTCCTGGTATCTATGATGAGTTTATTTACAAGCAGTATATGATATATGACGGTAACTACTTAATTTTTTGCAGCGTCGATTTTAACCGATAATACTTATAGACTAACCCGAGTCAAAACCGTCCCTTGATCTGTACTCTCACTCGCTATGGGCTTAATTGTTACGATAAAAACGCGTCACAAATCTTATTTTGATTGGTATTCTGCGTACGAGATGGCCAATCATTTGAAAGCTTAATGTAATCGAGATAGGTAAATTCCGAGGTAATTCCTAAAGATTCATTCACGTTTTGCATTTACTACGCTTTCATGCGTTAAAGTAGCCGATTATAAGACCTTATAACGATAAATTATTTAGGTTACTGATAACCCTGCTTGATTACTATCAATGGCATTGCCGGTACCATTTTTCCTGCACCAGAAACGCTTTTCAACAACAAATGTTCCTTCGATGATGCTCGAGGCCAAATAATTTGAAAAATTCGAAACAAATGAAAATACGATTTTCTTGAAAACAAAAAAGGACAAAATAATTTAGTGCTTTGCATGAGAGAGATTTCTTCATTTAAGATAATTTACGTTTTTCATGCCAGTACCGAAGTTCTGGCTCCTGTGTTGGTTAAATCCTCCGGGACAAACAGTCCACTAGCAGAGGTATAAACACAGTTGAAGTTAAAACATTGAAGGCACCAATTGTTCTGCACCAGATGTATGTAGACACATATTCGTTTAGTAATTTTAAACTCTGATATCTATTTGAGTCGATCAAGGTTCAATGAATTTTGGTGTTTAATGAATAGCTTGTTCAATATTTTAGTTAGTGTGACAATAAAGCTGACCTTTTAAAGTTTCAAGCTGATTTTGCAACCACTGGGTCGATGCCACTGCTGTTGGAGTTTTATTTCCCCGAGGGTATCACCAGTCCAGTAGTCAGCACTTCTGTGTTGACTTGAGTTATCATTGATATGTTTATTATTACAAATTAACTGTTAACAAAATTTTTAATTTTTGAAAAACTAAGGCTTTTCTACCTCAGGAATAGATTACCTTAGCTGTATTTGGCAAAACTTTTAGGAATTTTTGGTCCTCAATGCTCTTCAACTTCGTATTTTATTTGGCTGTTTATGCATTTTTAGATTCGAGCGTCACTGATGAGTCTTTTGAAGCCGAAACGCGCGTCTGGCGTAAATATAAAATTTTAACCCTGGTATCTATGATGAGTTTTTTTATGAATAACAAGCATTGTGACCTAAGGGTAACCACTTCTTGTTATAAATGCAATACATTTAAAATGTATATCCAGGACAGGGTCAACAGAACATTCAAAACGAGCTAAAATCGTTCGTAAAAAAGAAAAAGAATTTTTAAAGATGTAAAGTGACGAATAACCAATAAAACTAATGTCTCTTTTTTCATATATCAAAATATACTCCCGATGTATATCATATGATATTTGCATGCAAGAGCCATGATGAGGTTCCGATGATATTGAACATACCTAATCATTGTTTATGTTATGACGTAAATGATTTTTGACTGCTTGTACGTTTTTTCCTATGGTGAATGCAACACTTTCAAGTAGATTTGAACGGTGTGTACAAAACTCAAAACATGGGAATTTTGAATTACCACATAGTTTAGGCATTGGTTTAGAACTTTTTTTTCTGGTCAACCATTCAGGTCTGCATTTCCGAAAATGATGAATTGAAGCAATACTGGAAGGACAATGCAACCTAGAAAATAAAGTAACGCAATTTGAATTTCTACTTGAATCTGACTTATGGCAAACATAAAAACGATGCTAATTTACGTCAAAAAGAGACGAGTTATTTTAGAATACTTTTCATCGGGAACATTATAAACTTTATTTAATATTCTATATTCTAGAAATTTACCTGTGATAAAATAAGCGTCACAAAAAATACGTCACTTTTTGTGGCGCTGATATAATCGTGTGACGCGCATTCTATAATTCTATTCTAATCTAGTCCTCGTCCACTGTCGTAAATTGTTACAAGGTTTTCGTTTTTATTCTGTGTTTTACATGTTGTAATGTACTATTTGATTATGTATTTATCTGTCCGCAGTGTTCTTTCGTTTATGTTTTACAATATTCCCGTCTAGAACTATTGTCATTTATGATGTATTTATAACATAACAATATAGCGAGAGCTTTGGTTAGCCATAAAACCAGGTTCCATACATCTTTTTTTTCATAAATTGTCCTGTACTAAGTCAGGAATATGGCAGGTAGTTCTTTTCTATGTATGGTGCACTTACGTTTGTTTTTGTTGCACTTCAGACTTTCGGTTCTTCTGTTGTTTACCTCTTATAGTTTGAGTTTAAAACCCGGATTTGTTTTCTCTCAATCGATTTATGAATTTTGAATAGTGGTCGAAAACTGTTGCCTTTATTTAAGGAGAACAAAAGTACCGAACGCCAAGGTATATTAAAAGAGCAAAGTCCCGAAAACCGGGGGAAAAAACACAAACTGGGCTATATCAACCAAGGGTACGAATCGAATACAACTGTCATATTCTTGGCTTGTTACGGACGTTTGACAAAGAAAATAGTGGGTTAGTATAGCTAAACCTCCAACCTATATAATATAAATATTTATGAGCATCGTAAATAAATCTGGAAGAACGTCGGAAATGGATTTAGTAGGTATTTTGTTATCATTTGAGTAATACAGATAGAGGGGATTAATGAGTAAGGGAACTCTGTTTTACGTAGAAAAAACGGGGTGAAGTTTAATGTGATACACATATTTAACTTACTGAGACAAACTATATCAGTTTTGTAGAAGAGTGACAGCTTTCTACATAATTTAAATAATGTTTGATCAAAACAGAAATTCATATTACTGCTTAGTTGTTAAATTTTACTACAGTTTGGCCTCTGGTGGAGAGTTGTCCCATTGGCAATCACACCACATCTTCTCTTAATTTAATCAATCAATAGTAATTGTTTAAATCGAATATAACTAATGCTGAAAATGATCATTTCATCCAAACGAAAACGTGTAATCGTAAAAAAATTAAAAAATATAGATTTCTCCCATGGTGCGGATACCAATGCACATTTTTATCGGTTCTATTGATGCTCAAGTTGTATGGCTAGCCATCGTTATAAATGAACTCTATATTGTAAGCTTTCATCGACGTCGTCTTTTCATTTGACTCAAATTGACTGTATTGATGTTGGAAATGATAAAGGATTAGATGATGAGTTTAATAAAATTTAAAAAATCATCATGTTTTTATGTACTTACTTTTTATAGCCTTTATGTGGCGCTAAATCATGGGTGCTGACAGATTCAGGGCTTACCCGGGATGGCATAAAGACGTTTTTCCTCCTATCATATATTGGATATGTGCCGTCAATATGTCGTCCAATTGCTAAATGACTTGATTTGTTTGCTGGTTTCCAAGACGTAATATGATATGATGTTTTGAAGGCTATACTGGCAATATTCGATTTAAAGTATTCGCCCTATCAATGAAATAAAGCACCATCGATTGTATTCCTTATTGCTACAATCATAATATCCGTTTACATTTTGTATAGGCCAACATTAATAACTAACTCATAACGTGTTGTTTTCATTTTGATTTGAAAGAAAATAATGAGTTGTGTATTTGAAATTATGTGTAGACATTATTTCAATTTTAATTCAGCTGTAATTGTAAATTATAGAAACTTCTACCAGCTCTAACTCGACAATTCTGTGTTAAGGGGGTGTAAAATTCAGTTTGACAGCTTCAGACGTGATGAAATTTGACCTTTTTGAACTGGACCAAATCACTACTTAACATAAAGATTCAGCACCCAATTTTTTTTAACATGTAATTACATCCCCCTTCTTAATATTTCATGCATTTAATATCAAGAAATAAATTGGGAAAGTGTACTAAATAAAAAATGCAAGTTATACACTGTTTACACTAGAGACTATATTCGTAAACCAAAGGACTATAACTGTGTCCTTGGACCATAAGTGATAGAGACTTAGGGTCTATTAATTATAGGTCATTGGTTCAAAGAATAGAAAACTAGGTCAAGATCAAAGATAAAAGTCAAATGCTAAATTTTGACTTTTTCTTGTTCCTTGATCTCCTCTGTCACTTTTAAAGATAGATATATATAAAGGAACTAGTGCAAAATGTTTGCCTAATTGTGATTAAGATATGATCGATTGGTCTGAAACAATCCAATGACATCTTGTAAAAGTTATTGGACCTTAAATGATTCAATTTAAGTTAATTGATTATTACTCCAACTTGGTACATGATAAAGCCATAGAGACTGTTGGTTGACCTTGAAAAATAACAACCGGAAGTGACCTTGAGTTAACTTGAAGTAATTTATTTTGCAGTTATTTCGAGGAAAAGTTCCTAAAAATTGTTTTTAAATATGCATCTTAAACCTATCATTTGAAACCGGAAATGAATTTCATTAAACCGAAAGAACCTAATATCTCCCTTATTACAGGCAAAAGTATATAAAGACAATATTTTTTTTAATCCAATTAAAGCTATCATGTTAGACCGGAAGTGACATTTTTTTAAACTGAAAGTTGGCAATTATCTCCCTCATTTCATGCAAAAATATTTAGAAACATTTATTTATTGAATCAGTATGAAAAAACCTATGCTTGGACGTTAATAGAAACTTTGAATAAACCGAAAGTATTTTCTCGTCAATCATTTATAGAATTGATATGAAAAGGCCTTCAATTGTTCTCTGAACAATCGGTTTTTAATTGATAATTGTATTGTTTTTAATGCATTGTATTATATAGAGACCGAAAATACGTCTTTAAGGAATGAATGTAACCCGCGTCGGTCGTATTAAATTATAATCCTGGAACCTTTGATAGCTATTTACACCACTGGGTCGATGCCACTGCTTGTGGACGTTTCGTCCCCGAGGATATCATCAGCCTAGTAGTCAGCACTACGGTGTTGACATGATTATCAATTATATGGTCATTTTTATAAATTTCCTGTTTAAGTTTAATTTGTCATACATACAAAGAAGTTTATCCAAGATCCGTTGACTCCAACGTTGTATGGTATCATAAATTCGTCTGTATCATGAACTGCTATATATTTGTAGTTCCAAAGACGTATTAAGCAGTCCTTCAAGATAAGTAATTCGTCATTAAAAACCTGATAAATTTTTTCACCAACTTCTCGGGGAATTAAATCTGAAATATAAAACTCCAAAATATAAATAAACATTTCTGATTTTGTTAATGTTTGATTTACTTGAACTTATTATTTGTCATTCCCCGTTTTGTATCTTCTCCCTCTTTTATAAGGTATTTTTATACCGCCAATGATACGAATTGCACATGAAAGGTATTTGTATTTGTGTGTAGTAATTGAAAAACTCGAAATCAAAATAAGGATGTACGACTTATAACTAGAATAGTAAATATAGAAGTAATATGTATGTCCTCAAAATCTTGGATATCTAAGCAAAGATAACATTACAACAGAACAAACTGACATGCTTTAGAACCCACTGAACGCTATATACAGTTGATACTAGTAGATACCATTACAGCAGGACAAACTGACAGGCTATAAACACACTGAACACTATATACAGTTGATATTGGTAGATAATATTACAACAGGACAAACGGATAGGCTATATAACACACTGAAGCCTATATACAGTTTATATTAGAAGGGATGAATATACTAAAATATATCAGTAAAAGCAATTTATATTAAGTAATTTTGATTCCGGAAAACATACTACTTACAATAACTTCCCATTGTTATTGTCTACAAGCTCATCATAGTTCCAAGAATTAACAGAGTGTACACCAAACGAGCTTTTCGTCTACAGAAGATTTATCATAAATCAAAAAAGTTAAATAGGCCGAAGAAAGTTCGAAAAGTCTATCTTTTAGTCCATACGTACCTTTTTCTGGCATATCGAATCCGGATACAACATCTACTATGCCCAATGACTCGTAGTACCGTAACACTGAAGCAGCATACGTATTTAGTTTATAAGGATATATAACAACTTTTTTAACTCCCATATAACGCAAAAATTCAAACCATTCTATCAGGAAATTACCATCTTTTGATCCATAGACAAGTTTTCCACATAATGCTATGTTTGAATTTTGCTTTGTCTCTAATGTAATTGGTTTCACAAAGTTAATATCATTCGAAGAACAGGCAACATTATTCAAACTGATAGATACACCTCTGATAGAAGTAATTGCTTCATAGATTTTACATGAGTACATCACGATTATTAATGAAGGTCCTTCGGTAACGTACCATGGATGAATTTGTGTAGCAGGCACCATTAATGTAGTTGTGTCTTCAAGGGATAAACAGCATTTCATTTTCGTTGATTTAAGTGACTTATGCACCCAAGCTAATGCAGAAATATGCTGCTGATCATTATCATTAATTATAAAAGCTGAATAAAGATATAAGCGTAGTCCTGGTGATTTCACAAATGGTAGGGTTTTTGTAAATGTCGAATTTCTGACAGTATTCTCATTTGTATAATAATTTTGCACCTGAAATTAAAAGAAAACAAAAAAACAAGCTAGAGTCAAAATGACATGCATGTGTCACGCTAATGATCCAATCTAAAGACAATAGTTTTGGAAACCAAAGATGTATAATACGAAATAAAACATAAAACAAGGAAATGTTACCAGAGATAGCTGAATTGCAACACGTATCCAATCAGTACACCATCAGCGTGTTAAGGACCGTTGTTGTTCAAATTGTTTTACATATTTGTTTCCATATGACTTATCGTTTCTTTACTAGCAAACAAAAAAGGATTCATAAAATAAATCCCAGTAAAATTTTAAAATTTGGAAAGTACATACAAGGTAAAAAAAAAATTAATGCCCGACTATATCAACCAACTAAATACAATTAGAGCTGTGCGATTAAAGGGGAATTTTCATTCATCTGTTGTGTAAAGATTTTGTTCCGTTGTCTTTCTTTATGTTTGTTTTTTAGCTCACCTGGCCCAAAGGGCAAGTGAGCTTTTCCCATCACTTTGCGTCCGGCGTCCGGCGTCCGTCGTCGTCCTGCGTCCATTGTCGTCCGGTGTCGTTAACTTTTACAAAAATCTTCTCCTCTGAAACGACTGGGCCAAATTAATCCAAACTTGGCCACAATCATCTTTGGGGTATTTAGTTTAAAATATGTGTCCGGCGACTCGGCCTACCAACCAAGATTGCCGCCACGTCTCAAAATAGAACATAGGGGTAAAATGCAGTTTTTGGGTTATAACTCAAAAACCAAAGCATTTATAGCAAATCTGACTGTGTAAAATTGTTAATCAGGTCAAGATCTATCTGCCCTGAAATTTACAAACCAATCGGACAACCCTTTGTTAGGTTGCTGCCCCTGAATTGGTTATTTTAAGGACATTTTGCTGTTTTTGGTTATTATCTTGAATATTATTATAGATAGAGATAAACTGTAAACAGCAATAATGTACAGCAAAGTAAGACCTAAAAAGAGGTCAACATGACCAAAATGGTCAATTGACCCCCTAAGGAGTTATTGCCCTTTATAAAGTCATTTTTTTAACAATTTTCACAAAATTTGTAAAATTTAACTAACATTTTCCACTGTAACTACTGGGCCAAGTTCATTATAGATAGAGATAATTGTAAGCAGCAAGAATGTTCAGTAAAGTAAGATCTACAAATACATCACCATCACCAAACCACAATTTTGTCTTGAATCCATCTGTGTTCTTTGTTTAATATTCACATAGACCAAGGTGAGCGACACAGGCTCTTTGGAGCCTCTAGTTTATTAATTCAGTTGCTCATTGTGGTTAACTCACTTGAGAATTTTGATTAGGACTTTTTTCTACGTTACACTTTATAACACCGAACAGCGGTATACTACTGATTCCTTTATTTTCTTCTCCTGGAATATATTCATTTGACTAAATTTGACTACAGACAAATTGACTCAGCATGATTTCTTAACTCTTCCATACTCTACAATTACTCCTATAATTTTAATAGTAATTCATACTGCTCTATCATTAGATTAGTTCATTGTCATACAATTGTTGTCTGTTTACATCTTTTAACTATCATTGTTACTAAACCTACCAACAACGTAGAGTTTCCTATCTGCTGGTGGAATACAGTGCTGAAACTTTAAATTTTCTAAAATTATTCTTCATCCGTCAGTATCTTCCAACAAATGACTACAACTTCTCGAGTGATCAATTGTACATATTATTTGCAGCTTCCCAAGTTAAACGACAACAAAAACAGTTCTTAAACTGTACTAAATATTTGGTTAAGTTTAAAGCTTAGAAAATTTACAGGAAATATGTGTTAATAAAATTTGAGATGTCCTCGGGTCAGACAAGAGTCATCCGTTTTTGCGTGATATCTTATCACTTGGTATATGTGTCAACATATATAATAAGAATAACACGACAGGTGTCAAATGTTCAGCAGGATAGTATTATCCTTTCGTAACACTTGATATCACCCCCGGTTTTTGGTGGGAGTTAAGTTTTTTTTTTGTTGTTTTTTTTTAGTGTTTTGTGTACTGCTGTTTGTCTTTTTGGTCGAAAGGAGAAGGCATTGATGTGTAATATCAACAAGCTTGAAATTTCATGTTTTTTTTCGAATTTCTAAACATCTGTTTGAGGGTTATATTCGCTGCACTATTTTCAAAGAGAAATAAATATGAGTAAATGTGATTTTTAAATTGCAAGACTTGCATTATATGGGGAGAACTGTGAATACATTCCACAGAGTGTTAATTTCCCTTATGTTTCTATCTCCTCTCTTTTATAGGTTTTACTGTTACAAAAGCGAAAGTCTAAGTTTGTTGTGAGCAAAAGCCTACTTGAAGTTTTGTTGATTTAAATATTTGTCATTTATCAAACTATTTTGGCACATTCTGAATTTAGTAGCACATCAATTACATTTGCCTTTGGGTTGAAAGTGAATACTTAGTATACAAAACATCACTCACGTTTTGCAGTAAAATCAAACGACCTTAAATCTCTGAATTGGATGGTACACTTTGTTGATTCACTCTTTGTAAAAAAAATTACGCATGATTATGAATTACAATAGTCTGGAGTAGTATTTGTGGCCTATTGGTATCAGGTGATTATACATATACTTTGCCGTTCTTTTACGAATTTGGCAATAAGACTTACTGTTAACCTCGGAACAGATCGCTTGTGGCTTTTCTTGATGTTTGCCTTAATTTTACTTTAAGTGTTACTTGCCTGTTTAACTCTGATTATACCTTTTATGTGTGTGGGTTTTTTTCAAATTCATCAGAAGATACCAAGACCTTGTTAATAAATATTCCATATCAACTTCTCAAATAGAACATGATAGTCTTGAGGTATAGATTCTAGTACTGACATTTTTATCATATCAATTACGTGTTATAGTGTTCTTTGATTTGTCTTTGTAAATTATTAGTCTTAACAGTTAAGTCCATTTTTATGGTAATATCCTTCATGCGTGGCTCGATACTTGTGAATCCCGATGTGTTGTTGTGCTGTGGTCATTTTTGGTATTCTTGTCTCTCATATTTTCTTATGTGTTTTGTCTGTTTGCCATTAAGTTTTTCTTAGTATATATATGTATTGGTTATTATATGGATTAAGTTTATAACATAATGTTGACTGTTGTACCCCCACTGTTGACATTTCTACCTATTATATCTGTATGTTTTGTTCACAAATTGTTGCCAATATAATGAAATTGCATGCTACTATCATACAATGAAAATTGTACAAAGAAATGCCTGTACAAAGACATGTATGTAACAGTTGTTTTCCATTCATTTGATGTGTTTCGGCTTTTGATTTGGCCATTTGATGAGGGACTTTCCTATTGGAATTTCCCTTGGAGTTTGGTATATTTGTTATTTTACTTTTTAGACCTGTTTTTTCCCCTATTCATGATTATTTTTACTGAATGACTATGACAGTTCAGTCACTATGAATCTCCTAGCAGCCAGTACATGCACAAGAATGAAAATCAAGAAAGGCAATGCAGTTTACCTTACTTACAGAGATGTGTTTAAATTATACAGGAGCGACAGTAAACCAAGAACCATAACGGAAACAAAAAACGACCATAGAGTAATCCATCGTGACATGGGTGTACAGCTGTTTTTTCTGAAGAAAAAAGAATAAATTCAAAATCATAAAAAATATCCCTACAATTATTCTGACTTTCGTGTGTTACAGATGTGTGTCAAATTTTACAATTGACTAATTGCTTGGTTAAGGAATAACTTATATATATATATAAAAAAAAAACTGACAAAATAAAAATTAGGAGTTAACAAATTTGATAAACTATTGGAAATTCAGTTGTAAATACTCTAACTATTTTAAACCCGTGTTTAGTCAAATTTGAAATGATTCCTTTATTTCTTATAAAAAAATTTCTCACCTTTTTATCACATCTAAATTAAACATCCATTAGTGATGTAATTGAGAAAAAAAACTAATGTAATCTAAAAGAGGGACGAAAGATACCAGAGGGCCAGTCAAACTCATAAATCAAAAATAAACTGACAACGCCATGGCTAAAAATGAAAAGGACAAACAGAAAAACAGTAGTACACATGACACAACATAGAAAACTAAAGAATAAATTATGCAACTATAAAAGTATTCATTTTAGAGTTATAAATATAAATATACATTATAAAAGAGTAAATTATGCATCAATATTTATAAAGTAAAAAAATCTACCATAATGCATGGTTAAAATGTATATAACGTCTTTTACTTTTTAACATGAACACAGTCTGTCAATCTGTTATAATGGTCGTTTTTCCGAAACTGTGTTTTTTTTTAAACGTAAGCTTTCACTTTATAATATGGTAAAACTGTGACTGGTGTTACAAAACTTTAATTTTTTCGAAAAACTAAGGATCTACTTATCCCAGGAATAGATTACCTTAGCAATATTTGGCACAACGTTTTGGAATTTCGGGTCCTTAATGCTCTTCAACTGTGTACTTGTCTGGCTTTATAACTATTTTGATCTGATCGTCACTGGTGAGTCTTATGTAGACAAAA
The DNA here is from genome assembly GCF_965363235.1 of Mytilus galloprovincialis. Taxonomy (NCBI): domain Eukaryota; kingdom Metazoa; phylum Mollusca; class Bivalvia; order Mytilida; family Mytilidae; genus Mytilus; species Mytilus galloprovincialis. The sequence goes on from NC_134839.1 coordinate 100,495,624, forward strand.
CTCGCGTCTGTTGTATTAAATTATAATCCTGGTACCTTTGATAACAAGATAAAATGATCGAATTACCCATTAACAACTTAGTGTGCATAAGTGTAAGTGTTATTAGAGACAAATGTAGCATATCGATGTTCAAATCTCATAAATCAAGACACAAAAAATAATTGAGAGAGTTACTGTTGAATTATTACCATCCATACTCAGCCGAAATGTAATACTAAGGAATAGAAAACTATTCTGGCTGACAACTAAGACACACAAAAAACTTGAGAGAGTTACTGTTGAATTATTACCATCCATACTCAGCCGAAATGTAATACTAAGGAATAGAAAACTATTCTGGCTGACAACTAAGACACACAAAAAACTTGAGAGAGTTACTGTTGAATTATTACCATCCATACTCAGCCGAAATGTAATACTAAGGAATAGAAAACTATTCTGGCTGACAACTAAGACACACAAAAAACTTGAGAGAGTTACTGTTGAATTATTACCATCCATACTCAGCCGAAATGTAATACTAAGGAATAGAAAACTATTCTGGCTGACAACTAAGACACACAAAAAACTTGAGAGAGTTACTGTTGAATTATTACCATCCATACTCAGCCGAAATGTAATACTAAGGAATAGAAAACTATTCTGACTGACAACTAAGACAGAAAAAAAATATCAATTCACATCGTTTTAATCAACCAATTCATGAAAGCGATCGTATTCTTTAAAAAATTGTGTTAGTATTCTGCTTGCCATGTTATCCAAAAACAGAGCTTTTGCATTAACGTAGTATGTTAAGAAAACAGTAGTACACATGACACAACATGTTACACATATACAGCCATGTTCAATTCTCCTTAAAGACATTTTGGTTTTTGATGACACAGTACAACACTGTCGCATTTCAAAATGTGAGACCAAAGGCTGCAAAACATGTGCTATTTTAATTACAGATGCTGAATTCACTAGCAATTTGACCAAGAAGTCATATTTTACCATAAGTTACGATGATCTGAATTGTAAATCGATAAATGTCGTCTACGGATTAGAGTGCAACCTTTGCGGATTGGTATACGTCGGTGAAACGAAAGGAAGGCTAAACAAACGTATGTGCGGTCATAGATCAGACATTAACCTCAATGCTAACGACATTCTATACCAGCATTTCAATCAGCCCGACCATTCCATCGTTTCTATGACAGTTCGCATTATCGAAAAGATATACCATAGCTCTAACAATCCTAATCTTTCAACGACTCTCCGTAGACAAAAAGAAGACTACTGGATTAGACAATTGGGAACTGCAACACCGTATGGCTGCAATGACAAAATTGATGTTATAGGTATTCTATCTAGTCCTTCGTGTAACTCGGTGAATGTGATGAATATTTTCAACTCGACTTCTCGACGTAGACGCAGTCATGGTCATCGTCATTATACATCACCTTCTCTGCATGATGTCTCTATAAATGACTTGCTGTCATTCATACAAAAGCCGTTAGGTATTCATCACATTCGCACGAAACTTTATTCATTTCCCCTTTCAAAACTTCATTCTCTGTTCAATTTATGTTTGGAATCCACTGTTACAAACCCTCATTCAAACCAATACAAACTTCAAGCTATAATTTCAAATATTGCAAGTCACAGACTTTTCAAGCCAGTTCGCATTGGAAAAGATGAAAAAGAGAAAAGATCTTTTCTAAATCTTTCCTTTGCCAACAAAGGTCTCGATGGCGTCAACCTAGGCAATATCCTTCATCATAAATTAGTTCAATCGAAAATACCTCCTTATTTCAAAGACCAGTCTGTACCAATAATTTCTTATACCTATACCAAACCTATTGCAACTAAAATATTCAATTACAAACGCGTTTTGCAGAATCTCCATATTGACGACTTCAAGTCTAAACCTCCTGATTGCACTTGTGCTAGTTCCAAATTCATATATAATCCTGGTGGCCACGTTATTACCGGTGACCTTAACATTGTTAATAACACTTCTCTACGAAATGTGTTATCGAAAGGTCTGAAATATCGTGAGCCTAAATCCATCAATTGGAAATACAACTTTAAAATTTTGATGGACTCAGTCGAGGATTATGCCAGGCAATGGGCTAAACGTGAAAAGGAAGACGTAGACACTCTATGCGAATGGATTAAGGCAGTGAGGTCGTTAATAAAAATCAGAATCAAGAAACTGAATGGGTCCTTCAATGCCCATGCTACGTCAATCTTTAAAGACCCAAATGTTGCTAAGCCCCAAATAACATCGTTTTTGTCTGTAAAAGTCACTACATTAATTGCTCGATAAACGAATTAGGTATAGACAATTCACTTGGAAACTCAACATATACCCTCACGACACTTACCAAAGAGGAAATCCTGGATAATCATAGGTCTGTTCTTTGTTCCTTTGGTATTTCAACCAAAGATGAAGAACTGGATCTTCCATCACTGTATTGGATACCCTAAACTACATAAGTGTCCTTACAAACAACGGTATATTGCTGGGTCTTCCATGTGCTCCACGAAACCTCTTTTTAAATTATTAACATCTATTTTATCAGCAATCAAAGACGGGCTTCAAATTTATTGTGAAACTGCCTATTCTAGAGGTGGCGTGAATCAGATGTGGATACTTAAAAATTCCAAAGATCTTTTAGAGTACATACAATCTAACTCTCTTTCATCTTGTAACAGTATTAAAACATTTGACTTTTCTACTCTTTACACAAGTATTCCACATTCCAAACTAAAAGACAAATTGAAAGAGTTGGTATTACTTTGCTTCATAAAAAAGAATGGCCAACGTAGATACAAGTATCTTGTCTTAGGGAGGGATAAATCATACTTTGTAAAGAATCACTCTGATTCAAACAAAAATTCTCTGAAACCGATATTATCAAGATGCTTGATTTCTTGATTGACAACATATTTGTAACGTTCGGAGGACGTGTTTTTCAACAGACTGTCGGCATCCAAATGGAAACAAACTGTGCCCCTCTACTTGCCGACTTGTTTCTTTATTGTTATGAGGTTGACTTCATGCAGGAACTTCTTAGGAAGAAAGATAAGAAGTTAGCAATATCCTTTAACTCTACTTTCCGCTATATAGATGACGTTTTTTCACTAAACAATTCAAAATTTGGTGACTATGTGGAACGCATCTATCCCATCGAATTGGAGATAAAGGATACTACAGATACAGTTAAGTCGGCTTCATATCTTGACTTACATCTAGAAATTGACGATGAGGGTCGGTTGAAAACAAAACTTTACGACAAAAGAGATGATTTCAACTTTCCAATTGTGAACTTTCCATTTCTAAGTAGCAACATTCCAGCAGCACCTGCATACGGGGTATATGTCTCCCAATTGATACGATATTCCCGTGCTTGCATTTCCTATCATAATTGTCTTGATAGAGGGTTACTGCTCACAAGGAGGCTATTAAACCAAGAGTTCCAAATGGTGAAGTTGAAATCATCCCTTCGTAAATTTTACAGACGCCATCACGAGTTGGTTGACCGTTATGGAATAATCGTTTCACAAATGATATCGGATATCTTCCTTACGTCGTAACTACAATCCCCTTCCCTTTCATGAATGTGACCTACCGAATTAGACTATTTACCGGATTTGTAATCACATAAGCAACACGACGGGTGCCACATGTGGAGCAGGATCTGCTTACCCTTCCGGAGCACCTGAGATCACCCGTAGTTTTTGGTGGGGTTCGTGTTGTTTATTCTTTAGTTTTCTATGTTGTGTCATGTGTACTATTGTTTTTTTGTTTGTCTTTTTCATTTTTAGCCATGGCGTTGTCAGTTTGTTTTAGATTTATGAGTTTGACTGTCCCTTTGGTATCTTTCGTCCCTCTTTTAAGACTTATTCTCGAACCAGAATTACCCTAGTGCTGCACCATACAGTAAACACAATATTTTATATATTCAAATGGCAACCAATATTCTTTATTTTATCACGAAACAACTATAACGTTCTTTTCTCCGAGATTGATATGTATATAAAGATGCAGATGATAACTCATAATGACTTTAAGGTCCATCCGTATTTTATAGTTTATATTCAAATCAATATAGGATACAGCTATTCGGTTATATCAAAACGTCTTATAAAATAAACGTTTACTTCATAAATAAGCAGTTTAAATATGGAGACACATAATTTGTCATTCAATATTTTGGATAGTAAAAATTGAGAATTGAAATGGGAATAAAGAGACAACAACCCGATCAAAAAGCAGATAACAGCCGAAGGCCAACAATGGGTCTTGAAACCAGCGATAAAATCCCGCACCCGATGGCGCGCATCAGCTGGCATACTAGTATCCCAAATGTTATTGATGAAGTGACTAATATCACAATGATTTCAAATCAACTGTCGACTTTTAACAAAATCAGATTCGTGATATGTAATCGGACAACCGTTTGATTCTGAGGTGAAAATTGATGCTGAGGGTGGCGAAGAGGGGCAGATTTGAAGTCAATTTGGGAATGATCAGAAAATAAATATTCTGGCCCAGGCGGACAAGGCGGATTGAACATAAATCAGTAATCTGGCCGCCTTCATATTGAAATAAATACCCTGACCTCATCAAATTTGCTAGCTCAGCTCTCCCCCACCCCGTTCAAAACTAGATGATCCTAAATGGTTCCTTAACGCCAACAGACTGCTGCTTAACCCTCTTTCTGACTTTTATTTGATGTGGTTAAATTTCTAATCATGCCAGGAATTACGGCAACTGGACGTCATATGTAAAAATTGACGTATTCGAAATATGACGCCACACATAAATGACGTAACATTCAAGACCTAGCAAAGCCTCGGGAAAAGATGAAAATATATAATCTTTGGTCTTTTATTTGACAGCTATACGGTAATGAATACTTAATTGCATCAATATATTTTAAGTGGATAACAACCGAGGTGTTTCAAAAATAATCTCGAGATGTTCCAAAAGGGGTGCGATAGCGAGTTAAGCTACGATACGGGTATGCGATGCAGGGTAGATGAGACAGACTGGAGTAATGAAACTTTATCAGATATACAAAATTTCTGTACAGTATTTAGTACTAAATATATGATAAACATAATTATTAGATATATCCTACCTTGGTTTTAGGTTGGGATATCACATCCGCTTTTATCGGGAGCGCTGAAAAAGAAAGAGTACATTCTTCTTTGTTTTATGAATTATAATAAAGGTAACGTAGAAATGTGCTGTTAAATGCATATATATATATATTAATGTAACATTATGCTTATTTGAATGTAAGTTACATATAATGACCATGCAAACAGATGTTTACTATGTTTGTAACTCGTAAGAGACGATTTACTTTGTATATAGAAAGTAAAATAACAAGAGTACCAAACTGTGAAGAAAATTCAAACAGAAGGTCCTTATTCAATGGCAAAATCAAAAGTTCAATCATATCAATCGAATTAATAACATATATTGTATGTAGAACTTCAATTATAGTATGAATCCGGCCCATTAATATGTAATTATGGTTTTGTAGATGAAACAGCCGTCCGTTTAACAACAATATAATTATGATTATTTTATCATTGTGCACAAGTTATTTTAATACAAAAGGTAAAAATTTTCATCATGCGGGTATGTTTTGTAATGATTTTTTACGATTTATAAGGACATATTTGGATGTTTTTCCAAAAAGAAAATCATTATAGCTATTATTTTTAAATAATTGAATGCAGTATTTAATCAGTCTTAGTTGATGAAAAAAATGATGAACCGTATGATAAGTTGTATCTTCAAGTGTGTAAGGGAGGGCCTGGGGTAGGTTAAAATATGTTAACACGACTCGAAAAGAGTCAATAGTATCTTTCATGCCAATGAACCATTGTCAAAATCCTTGTGTAGATCTCATACAGGAACGTCGTGAACAACATTTGACACCAGTATAATGAGAAGACATCAATAGTAAGTATATCAAGCAAAAAAAGTATATTTGAATGATAACCTTTCTTACTCTTACAAACGGTGTATATTATAATTGGTGTAGTGTATATTTTGCAATTATCGATAACCGTGCCTGTTTTAGGTGAAATTTTGGACATACTCTCACAGAAACAGAAAACGATGTCGTATATTCATACCACTAGTATTTACTGTTTATACAACAATATGGTTGATACAAACGTGTCTGTCGTCAACTGTAAGGTATTTTTTTCCTATATTTCTTCATTTTTTAAACAGAAAAAAATATTACAATCATTCCTTAAATACTATTATCTGTACAGTACTATTAATAAATAGGTTTATATAGATTTGTCTTACTTTGCAGTATGTGCTTTTGTCATAGATGGTTTTGTGTTTTTTTGAAAAATTGTTTCTTTTAAAATTGTAACACAGTGATGACTGCTGTACCCATATTTTGACTATTTTGTTTATTATGTATGTTTTGTTTATGCATCGTTGTAACTATAACGGAATTTGATGACACTGTCGTACAAGTGAGAGGTTTAACGCTATAAAACAAGGTTCATTTACCATTTGCTACATTTGAAAAATGCCGGTACCAAGTCAGGAATATGACAGTTGTTTTCCACTCGTTTTAGATGAGTTTTGTCATTTGATTTTCCCATGTGATTGGGGACTTTCCGATTGAATTTTCCTCGGAGTTCAGTATTTTTGTGATTTTAGTTTTTAGAAAATTAGGAGGTATACTTATTTAAAATTGTAAGGAGTAGATGAAGAGTTCAATTGTATACATATAATTAAGTTTTAGAAGGAAAAAACGGAAGCAACGCACACGCTATGTATCAAAATAACAAAACTGTTAAAAATGAAAACAACACGTTATTAATTTTCTAGATTGACCTTTACAATGAATGCTCAAAGCCGAATATTTCTATTAGAACCGAAACAGTTGAAGAGAAGACAACATACAGTCACATTTTAGTATATATAAAACAAAAACCAGGACAATAGATATTTATTAACATGCTAGTTATAAGTTCGATATATTTAACACGGTACAAACAAGGTAATGATGTTAACATACCCTTTATAAAGCCTTTTTGTATATAACCTGCAATACATAAGCATATGGAAACATAAGGTGTTACCTCTGTTATAAGCGAAAGATATTTTTCAAAGATACTCAGGAAAATATGTTTGTTAGATATACTGTTAATCGAAAAATAATTTATATACAAAATTTACATTTTTTTTTAAAGAAAAAGTAAATATAGAGCAATATCCCATCTCTTGTGCAACTTTGAGAGAGGTTTAAAATGTAACAGTCAACTAAAAACTGACAACGTCAAAGAAAGCATGACATGAGTATTTCTATTCTATTGCAGCACAAAGTTTATATCCAAATTCCTGATTGCAAATGGTAGCGGTTATGCTTTGAAATTACCATTTATTTCAAGACAAGGAATATTATCACCGTTAAAATTTATGATGGAGAGCAGTATGAATGCGACATCTGCGGTCTTCCTTGTAAATAACGTCAGCAACAACATGGCATCAATAATGTCAGTCATGGACGACAGCGGGAATCTAACATCTCTAGCGGCAAACATCAACAAGAGTTCAAATAAGTAAGCATCTGCATTTAAAATGGCAACTTCACTATTACATGTGTAGTTATATAAGTTTTTTATCTTTGTAATCAGTAATTTAACTTGAAGATATGCATAAGAATTATTATTGAAAATATTATCAGTTGTAAAATTAATACATATTTTTTTTAATGTACAAATGTTTATTTCTTGGGATACAGTGCATCAAGACTTCACTTATATTTTCTGTTTATTTTTCTTATGAAAAATTATGTATCGATTGAAACACGTTTTTTTAAATATAAGACGTATGGTTTTTTATGTGTAAAACAAAAAGTGGAATAAAGAAATATTTTGCCTTAGAAATCAGTTACCAAAATTTTTTAAAATGTTGTCAACAAATAAATATTAGTCATCACTCGTGTCACGTCAAAAATTATAAATTAACTGTTAACAAAACTTAAAATTTTGAAAATACTAAGGCTTTTCCATGTCAGAAAAAGATTACCGTAGCTGTATTTGACAAAATGTTCACTGCTCTTCAACTTCCAACTTTATTTGGCCTTTCAAACTTTAATGGATTAGAACGTAACTGATGAGTCTTTTGTAGACGAAACGCGCATTTGGCGCAAATACAAAATTTAAATCCTGGTATCTATGATGAGTTTATTTACAACCACTGGGTTGATGCCACTGTTGGTAGAGTATTTATTCCCCGCGGGTATCACCAGCCCCGTAGTCAGCACTTCTGTGTTGACATGAATTATCATTGATATGGTCAAAATTGATAATTAATTGTTTACAAAACATAACATTTTTTAAAATACTATGGCTTTTCTACCTCTGGAATAGATTACCTTAAGTTAGCTGTATGAATAGATTACCTTAGCTGTATTTTGCAAAACCTTTGGGTGTTTTTAGTCTTCAATGCTTTTCAACTTCGTACTTTTTTTAGCCTTTTAAACTTTTTTTGGATTCGAGCGTCACTGATGAGTCTTTTGTAGAAGAAACGTACGTCTGGCGCAAATATAAAATTTAAATCCTGGTATCTATGAGGAGTTTATTTACAACCACTGGGTCGATGCCACTGCTGGTGGAGTTTTTGTTCCCCGAGGGTATCACTAGCTCAGAAGTCAGCACTTCTGTGTTGACATGAATTATCATTGATATGGTCAAAATTATAAATTAATTGTTTACAAAACTTAACATTTTTGAAATTCTTATGCTTTTCTACCTCAGAAATAGATTACCTTAGCTGTATCTGACAAATGTTTTTGGAATGTTTGGTCCTCAATGCTTTTCAATTTCGTACTTTATTTGGCCATTTCGCCTTTTTGGGGGATTTTAGCGTCACTGATGATTCATTTATAGACGACACGCGCGTCTGGTACAAATTTCAATTATGTTATTTATGATGAGTTTATCTAAATACTGAAGTTGTTTATTGTATATCATTTCAGCCAAGAACTGCATCAAAGAATGTGTCCTACTGGTTTTCACGAAAACACAGAGGATCTTATGTGTATGGTATGTGGTTTCTTAGTGTTCTACTTATCTAAATGTAGTAAAACAGGAGATTTAAGGTAGTAATATTCGGGTGCATGAGAAACTGAAACATTGAAAACTAATGCGAAAAGTATTAGATTTAAAAAGATATAAGATCAATATTTAACTTGTATTTGGAAAGCATAATTTATCTGGAAAGTCATCAATGAAACCTTGTTAAGTAAAAAATGAACACATTCTTGAAAAAAATAAAATAACAAATATACCGAACTTCGAGGAAAATTCAAACGTAAAGACTATTTACAATGGCAAAAGCTCAATCACATTAAACGAATAGATAACAACTGTCAAATTTCTGACTTTGTATAGGCGTTATCAGATGTAAAAAAATGTTGGATTGAACCTAGTTTTATAGCTAGCTTAACCTCTCATTGATTCTCATTTGTGTGACAGTCGCATAAAATTCCATTATATTGACAAAAATGGGTGAACAAACAAACCGACATATTAGGTAAAAATGTAAAAAATAGCGGTTCAGCAGTAAACATTGTGTTATAGCCTTAATCACTAAAGAAACAAATATTTCAACAAAGAAAAACAAAAAGGCATTTAGACAAAGCACATAAGAAAAAAAAAAAAACCGAGGACAATGCAAAAATTTACCATAGCACAATAACACAATGACGGGATAATGTATAAGAACCGAACCACGTCAAATGGATATAACCTTCGTATAGATATCGTAAAATATCAGCCCCTCGACACAATGTGAAGTTTTTTGGCTCGTTAGCTTCGTTCATATAAAATTAGAATATTAATATGAAAATCACGAAAGGAGTTTGTTTCTGCGGTTCGCATTTTTTTTACCTTAATAAAAGACGTTTGAAGCCTTAATGCTTTGATAACGTTTTGTATTGATTTTACTAAAAGTACAAAATGTATCCAGTTTTCCATCTATATTTCTGTTTTGGAGACACCGCGCGCAGCAAAGAAACATTAAAACAGAAGCTTAGTTATAACTATTGACATAATTTCGCCAAATTTAAAGTTGTTACATACTTTTCTAATCTAAAATATACTTAAAGTTTGATGAAAAACAAGGAAAATCAAGAAATTTGACAAATTATGTAAATTTACTGGCAAAAAAACAACAAAGCAGAAGCTTTATTATAACTATTGACATAATCACACCAAATATGTTTCTTGGGTGCGCACATACTTTTCCAATCTAAAATATACTTAAAATTTGATGAAAAACAAGGAAAATTAAGAAATTTGACAAATTATGCAAATTTAGTCATGATTTGTTTCCATGGTAACTTGCTTTTATTTCATGAATTTCATATGGAGATATGTACCGTAGTCAAGTTTGAACACATTTATGAATATGTTTGATTTTAAACTTTTTAGTTTGCAGTAATATTTGAGCCAAATCAGGGCCTTATTGACGCTACTCCTTTCAAAACTACGTAGCCGTATACCTGTCCAGACGATTAATAAACAAAATTATTGTCAATATTTAGTGCACCGTTCAAAATAAACTTATGAACACAATACTTTATTTTCAGAAAAAGATAAACTTTGACGAACAGTACAAAAATCCTTGCTGGAACCCAAAAGTTGACGATTTGGCATGTTTACCATACTTTATGATCATTGGCATGCAAAAATGTGGAACAACAGATCTTTTTAGGGCGATGATCAAACATGTGAATATAATACCACCAAGAGACAGATATGGAGATATGGTAAAAGAAACGCATTTCTTTGATGCTTTTCATTACGGTACTTTATTAATTTTTAACTCTTTAATTCGCAGAACCAATTTAGGATAATTAATTATTAGGGAAATTGAAAAGGAGACACAAAAACATATAATTAATAATAGCGATTTTAGTACAAATATATGATTTATCAGGCACTAACAGATTTATAAGCCTTATGTGTAAAATGTTTGTGAAAGGACATAAACAAAACCTCCAAAACCGAATGAGCAAGAACAGGTGGAGTGAATTGTACTTTAATGACCAGATCCGTACAACACAAACAAATCAAAACAAAGACATATTATGACCTTCAACAACAAAGACATATTATGACCTTCAACAACAAAGACATATTATGACCTTCAACAACATTTATACAGCTTTTTATATAATTATTTATTAAAACTGTCATCTAATTGCATGAACGTTCATACAAAAAGCTATAAGTGAAAAACTTAAAATGAAACGTTTAGCGTAATGATGGGATATGTATAAACAAATACTTATGCATATATGAAGCAGGTAGAACGATATAAATTTCTCTTTCCTTTCATGTTTTTTTCCTTATATAATTGATATATATGTATGTAAATTTCCGACTTTTGTACTATTTCATAGTATTAACAGACAAAGATCTCAAACAAATGTCATATTAACCGTTGTATTTTTCTTTTGACATGTTGGACCTTTTGTATCTTGTGTCCTTTGTACACTTTGTAACACTTGTAAACCACTTTTGATCTGAAACGATAACTTTGACCTGAACTGCTTTTAAAAAAGACTGAACAATAAATCATTATGTCATAGTCAATCTTTAAATTAATTTTCAGACTTATCCACCGCGATAAATTCAGTACAGTTCAACCAATGGCGTAGCAGTCAATAAAAATATGTTCAGTATATGTCCACAGTCGACAGTAGTACAAGTACACATCAACTATTGACTGAATCATCTGAACAGTTACTAAACAAAACTGAATTGACCGCAAGCGAACTGTGTATACAGTACTTTATTTACCGTAATGGATAAGTAAAAAAAAGCTGCATATTTCATCTTCTGTTTCGCAATCTGTTAGAATTGTTTGTCTCTCCAATCTGGTCTTCTTCCTGTCATTGATCTTAACAGATCTTCATTGTTGCCTCAACCAGATCTGTAATGCATCTTTCTTATTTTGAGTTTTGCTGCTATCGAAAATATAAGTTGTGGAACATTTTTATGACAATTATTGATGATATATGCAATAAGTGTCTCCTCCGTGACAGTCTTGAATATCAAAAATAAATATTGAAATCAACGACACTGCTATTGTTTAGTGTTTGGTACAGGTTAGCTGTCACTATGCAACACAATTTAACATAGAAAAAACATAAAACATAAAACTCTATTGTGTCAGAAAACGAATATGTTATCCACACTGATCTGTGTCCACACTTGTAGAAGTCTTAAAATAAGACAAAAAACGCAGATAGAGAGAGAGAGAAATCAGTATTTAATCACTTATAGCTAGTTTTACTTAAAAACAACAACATTGTTTCATCAAAATGGTTATTGTATTTCATCAAAAGAAACACTTTGTTTTGTGGTGTATAACAGTAGTGATTTATATTGTACAGTGTACGAATTATTACTTATACATACTTGTATGTAAATATTTGTTTTACCATAAACCAAGATATACTATCTTCTTATTTTGGTGTCCATATATACATCCCTATAAAATTAAAAATGTACAATCTAAGTTAGAGTATGTGTTCATTTATTACGAGGCATTATTAACAATATCAAAATTTCGTGTGTATGTAACCATGAAACCAAATGTATGTATGCTCTTTTTGGGTGTTTTCTGTTCTTTTTTGTTCTTTGTTTGTCCTTTTCGGTCCTTTTCTGTTCGTGTCTGTAAATCGTTGGACCGGTCAAGATCAAAATGACTGTTTCAGAGTAAAATTGATTTATAAGTGTTAAACTTGGTGTACGGTATAGTGCTTTCCTCATTGCTGATGGTATTTAGATAGTTGTCTAATTAGAAATCATTCCAGGTCTCGAATGCTTGTTTTTCGTGCATTGCTTGGTAGCAGATGAATACTTTCAAGACATCTGCATCAGATCTTTGAAATAAAAACTCCAAGGCGTAAACTAGTTGATTAAGAAAGAATTGAATGTTTTTCTCATGGAATATAATTTCAGGTCATAAACTGGATGATTTTGAACCACGACAATATTTGAGCTTCAAGGACTATAGAAATATGTTTTCAAGTCTTTCCACTAAAATAAAGAAAGGAAACACTAATTTCATTACAGGTAATGGCAATCTAATTAAAAACCGATCTCTCATCGCTCCCTTTTTCTGATATGTCGCGTGGGAGCTCCATATTATGAAAAGGCATATATTTTGACTATGTACAGACTCAATGTTAAGCATGTTATTTATTCATGGTGAGTGAGATACAAATACCGTTCGTACAGTTAGCTTTCTAAAAAGATCTCTAAAAACATATTCTTATATTTTATTTTTTTTTGGGGGGGGGGGGATAACCTGCACTGTGAATGGTACCTTTCTTAATTCTACCCTAAAAAATAGCCTTGGGCATTTCAAAAAATTGTTCATTACTTAAAATTTACGGAGTAATCAAAATAAAAAGACTATTTGTTAAGATTGTCAATGAGACAACTCTTCACCAGAGACCAAATACCATAGAAGTCAACAAAACAAGACTTACTTCACTACTCAATGTCCGTTTTCAGTTTTCATGCCATAATTTATATGAATTTAGCATTTTATACTTGTGGTTAGCGTGTTTAATAGTGATTATTGTGTATTGGTATTATCAGACAAACAAATGACACAATACAACAAAAGAAAGTCTTTGAATACATATATATTTTCTTTATCTTATTAGGTGAGGCCACACCAGCATATCTATGGCGCCTTTACACGTGGAAACTTTACCCACAGAATAAAAACAAAACTAAGCCTATTGTACTGTTACCTGATCTTGTACGGCACATTATTCCGAATGTAAAACTTATAATTGTATTACGTGATCCAGTCGATAGGTATGTTTAAAGACTTTTTTCACTATATTTATTTAGACATGTATTTCATCAAGATATATCACTCCATTAGAATAATTGGAAAAAATCATGTTTCTTTTTCCAAGAACTTACCGTTGACAATATCCTAAAAAATATTAACAGAAAACAAATTAAAAACTTAAAGTTCTGGTTATTATAGATTTTGCATATTTACACTCATAAAATTATTGAATTGAGTTATTTGAATCATTGGCCAAAATCGGTTTGTTTTACAGGTCACGTTCAAGTTATTTTTATAGTCATTCACCAAAGAAACCAGTAGAAGCTTTTGACAAAGCATTTCTAGGAGGACTACGCCTAATAAAGGATTGCTTTAAAGTAAAGACTGAGGTTGAGTGTATATTGAACGACACCTTGATAATGCCATTTCGTAAGCAGGTATTTGATTTGTTGTTTATTTCCACTGCTGGTATAGTTATCCCCGTGCTCTATAACACCCACATTTTGACATTTACACCAAAGAGCAAGCAATAAAGGGCCCCACGGAATGACTAGTGTTAAACCATTCAAACAGGAAAACCAACAGTCTAATTTATATAAAAAACGAGAAACGAAATCTACACCTATGAACCAAATCAACAAACAACAACCACTTAACATCAGGTTCCTGACTTACGATAGCTGCAAACAAATGCAGCGGATTTAACCATTTCAATAGGTACCAACCTTTACCCTTATCTGAATCAATAGTGCAACATCACAACATAGAAAGACACACTTTAGAATACCAAATCAAATAACTCATCAAAAGACATACTAACACAAACAAATGAATATACACTGAACGAATCAATGTGATTTATCACACAAGTTAAATACAAAATCTGAAAAAAGGATGATATGTTAAGACATTTCAGAAAAACAACCATAACCTTGAACAAAATGCCGTCAAATAGAATAATGTACACAAAATATGTTTTAATACCTTTATTAACGTTCTACAGTGAGTATGTGTGTTTGAACTCTACAAATTTGTTGACTTTGTTTAAGAATCATTGTTTTCTTTCATGTCATGATATTCAATATTTAAACGACTTTATCCTCAGGTAGACCATATACTTCCTGGCTTATACTATTATTTTATCAAGGAGTGGTTTCGGGCATTCCCTAGAGAACAGTTTATGATAATTAACTTTAAAGACTATAAGAACAACAAAACCAAAACTTTGAACCGAATATTCAAATTTTTGGAATTAAGTAAGTATCATTTGAAGACAACAAATAAATGAATAATATGTTTTCATGAAAGTAAGACCTTGTGGAAGGAAAAAGAAGGAAATTTTTTTGAAAGAGAGGCTCATGTGTTAGTGTATATTATTATACAAGTCACCGTGACTATTCAAACAAAGCTTTTATCAAAATGTATCGAATGCGTAAAAGAAAGACATTTTGAGAATACCTTAGTTCTAGTCAGTGTCGAGTAATTTATCAACCAGTTTATAGTAATATGACTTTAACAAAAATAGAGATTCATGTTGATACATTGTAGGCACACTTACTGAAGAAGAAATGATAAACAGTGGAATGATCACAAAACAAGCCAAAAACCGAGGTCGACAAATTCGTCTAAGTTCACTTAACAGTTCAACTGTCAGCAAGTTACAAGAATTCTTTAGACCTTATAACAAACTTTTACTTAATCTGTTAAATAGTAGTAGTTTTGATTGGACATGATCATATCATATTTAGTAAAGTTTTAATCGCGATCTCAAGGTGACTTCTAGTTTTATAATGTGTTACAGTCTAGTTGACTATCAAGAACTGACTTTAATGTTTTTATTTCTGCTGATTACAGTTTTCAGTCGTCAGGCAAAATATGAACGTTTTCTTTTATTGAGAAGGAATTAGTGAATTCGTAAATTATTATTTTATTTATTTATATTTATTGAAGAAGCTAGTACCCTGAATAAGGAAATAAAACACAACTGAAACACAGAACACAGTTAATTCTGAATTCTGAATTAATTCTGAATATACGTCAAATAGTTTTCCCTGGACGTTAAACAACGAAAACTACTTGTTCATGCATGGGGACGGTTTACACTAGACCAATTAACAATGGAGAGATTAAATTACGCGATGTTCAAGCAAGTGAGAAAAAACATGTCAACTATTGATGTTCCTTTTTGATACTTTTATATCAGCAATGTTCGAAAATAGAAAAATAGAAAATCGCTGGAAATTTGAAAATAAGATGTGGTATGCTTACCAATAAAACAACTAACCGTTAAGACAAATGACAAAGATGCAACAACTGCAGGTCACCGTATGAAGGATGATGTTTTTCTTATTGTTGCAAAATTCACTTGGAGTAAAGTGCTCTACCGATGTACTGAAAATTGCAGCAACTTTCTTTGAGGAGTACCGTAAGGAGTTTTTTAATATACTGCATATTGCGGATTCCTACTGACAATAAAAACATTACATGACAGTTTCATACGATTCTGTTATTCTTATTAGCCAAGGATTTCCAATATCTTAAATTTCGTTAAAAATGCAACATCTATGAAAGCACGTGCTTTCTGTGACAAATTTAAAATTAGGTATAGAAAACAAACAAATTGACATGTAACATCGTGTGAGTAGCAGCATAGAAATGTAATTTTAAGAATGTGATATTTTTAAATGTTTTATTTGGTCGTAAAAGCTTCAACAGTGCGCACAATCTTATTATGAAGCGCTTCAATCAAAATGCGCTTCGATCAATATTTCATTCCAATAAAATAACAAAAAAAGAAGCAATTCGTCAATCAAATTTAGAAGTGAATGAATGGCAGTTGATTTAAATACAAAGTTATTGTGGTTGGTTTCTTTTCCCGTCTGTTTGATGAATACATTTGTATGTTTGTTGTTTATCCCTCCATAATTTTAGCACCAATTAGATGATTTGTAATAATGTAATACGTTGCTTCACTGTACGCATAAAAAACTTTATTCACTTTACTGGTACTATTTTGCGCTTTTCATCTTCAGTAAGCGTTCATTATATGCATCTTCAAATCAATGATGAGAAATTTAAAATACATTTAAAATCGATGAAGAGTTAATCTTCCACAAGATTTCATAAAGATTGCTTCAATTTTGTAGCTTACATTCGTGTAAAGTTTGTGGCTATTTAGGCTGCTTACGGATGAATTTCTTGTGACTTTTTTAAACAGCTAGACAGAATCAAAGACTCATTCCCCGTTACCGGAACCAACGCTGTGATTTCAAGAAAACGTTTCCAGACTGATTTCTGTCGACTAGCAAGAAGTCTAGTCACGACGGAATACCCTTAATGTTTTATTGTGTTTAGAAGCGTTACTGTATATGTTTTGCAATTTGCAAAACACTTTATATCATTATCTATTCAATGGTATGTTTATTAAGTAAATAATTTACAGTACAAAATTATCAGAAAACTTACTTTAACATGAGATTAAGCGTTTTAAGGCAAATAATGATGAATGTCTTGTGTTTTCTATTACCTATACCTGAATTAAGTTTCACTTATATCGTCAGACGGAAACATGTGTCGACTGTAAAACGTCGACGTCACAAACGTTGCCGATAACCACCAGTTCTTCAGAGCTTGAGTTCCTATTTATAACGGCAACGCAAACCACAACCATGGACAAAGGCGGAAATAATTTTCATTGTGTCAAATGTAAGATGGCATACTTGACTTTTGATCAAATGTATGATCATATTAAAAAGTTCCATGTTAATGACTTGTTGTCAGGTTTGTCTCATCTTGAGGAACAAGAACAAGATCAAGGAGAGCAAAAAATAGAAGATGCGACATCTTCATTAGATACTGATGTAGAGATGGAGGATTCTCTCGATAAAATCGAAAAGTCACCGGAAATCGACCCAATGTCAAAAATAATCGCACGAAGAAAAAACTACGCTGAAATTCTTAGGAAACATTTTTACGGGAAAAAGTCCGTGAAAGATATTATAACAGAGAAGCAACATTCGGAAGGTAAAGCTTGTCTTGAGCAGTTACTATTTGGTGGAAAAAAAGAAGAACCAAAGACAGTAAAGTCAGAACCAATGGACACAGGTGGGCCGTTGTCTCTGAAAGATTTGCTATTGCCATCAACATCTGCAGCTCCACCAGTCGTGTCCAAAACAACAACACCCACTCCTGTTTCTGAGGATTCAGATGCAGAAGACGACAAAGTGGTTATTTTACAAATATCTCAAATGGAAAATTTGTTGACAAACAACTTATTGCAATTATACGAGGAGGAAGCAGAAGAAATGGCTGCACGTCCCGCATCGCCAAAACTGTTTTCATCGAGAAGCAGTATTGATGAAGAAGCAACTAAGATTCATCAGGAAGATTTGAAAATAACAGGTATGACAGAAAGCGAGGGGTCCGAGGAAATGCCAAAAGTCCGAATGAGAGAAGCTGCTATTGATAAAGATAAACATGATGAAATAATGGAAGAAGAATTTCCTTATTCTATTAACGTTAGTGGTGTCCATCCAAAATATAAGCACAGGAAACTCAGTAAACTTGACGCAGAAAAAATACGGAAACAAAAAGTAGTTACCCTCTCTTCTATGCCAACACTTAAAAAGGATGAATACGGCCCTTCCACAAGCCAAGTAAGGGGTGTTTATATTCCAAAAGTTAAAAAAGAAGTTGAATATGACAGCGAGGAAGAATGTTATTTTTATGTTGAAAGTGACCCTCAGAGAAAAGACCCTGACCAAGAAAAAAGAAACGAACAAATAAGAGCTGTCCTTGACAATAAATTTGGCGATGTAAGTGTTTCAAGGAGGGTGGATCCTTATTTCGAATATTTATGGAAGCAATCTTTCGATGTAAAAGACCGTCTGTGGGATAATTCGGATGCAACGGAAGTTTTCAAGGCCCATGCTTGGTCTAACCCACGTTTTGAAAATTAAAGAATTTTTTTTATTAAAATGTTTTTTTAGAGAATTATTTACAAATTAAACTAGGTATATGAATACGCTTGATACGGTGCTTTTTGTCTGGAATTTGTTGGGTTTTTTTTGGCCGGCGTTGTTTTTTTTTCCTGATTATTTTGCAATTATTCCGATACTTTTGCCTTTGTCAATTCCTTTCTGTCCGTTTGATTGTCGTCGGATACTAGTAATTTTGTTTTTCGTTGGACACTTTTTAATTTTTTTCGTTGCTTTCGGTCTGTTTCGCTAAAGTATCCGATGATTTTGTTTTTCGTCCAATACTAATGCTTTTTGTCAGTTGACATCATGAACACCATGACATCTTTTTACTAGTCGGAATATACCGCTAGAAAAGCCAAGCACGCTTAAAACTAAAAATATGGTTCGGTTTCAAATACATATAATTCATTGTGAGCATTGTAGTCATTCTATCTATAAATTTGATATAGTTGTGAAGAAAGCCACATAATGCGTCTCTGTCTTTCGGTACAATTATTTTATATCAGATGCGATGTAGAGATGAATGCTTAAATTTTGTATACTATTGTCTTATGTTTCAAAGTAGTAATTTTCGTTTGTCCTTGATTTCATTTTCATGGTTTGCTTCGTGCATGTGTAGGCTGATTGTATAGTGTGTACATGTACATACATGTCCGACCTGTAGGTTTCGACTAACCATGATTCATTGGTGAATGGTATGCTTTCATGGTCAGTATTTTGGTCCGATACTTTTTTTTTAGCAATAGACCTACTATAGTTAGCGTCTTCAATACTTGTCAATCATCTACTCGAATATTGAAAGGGGTTCATCTAATGTTGATCCTGCTCGTCAAATATTCGTCACTGTGCAATATCAGTCCAATTACGGTGAAAGATCATGGACGGACAATTTCTTATTTTACAATGTCTTCTAAATAAGGAAAAGTTACAAATTTAAGAGTAAAGGTTAATTAACACTCACCAAAGCATTAAAAAAATAATTACATATCTTTAACAAATATCGGACTAGCCATGACATTTCAGTGATATGATCAAAATGAATGGTCCGTGGTTTATCATCATAAACCGAATAAAAAAGTTTTTGGCGTCATCAAATAACTGCAAACATGTTTCTCGCTAATCAAACAATGAAGCAGAACTACCAAAACAGTTGCCAAAATAATGCCACCATCTGCAAAAAGAATACTTTTCATATTGTCTCCGTTTAAAAATTGTATGTATTCAACATAGTTAAAGGAACATAAATTGCGAAAATGCTGAAAATTTGAAAGGAAATGATACACACGAGATTCATGCTTTTAGGAGGAATTTAGTGAGCGAAATTTCAGACAACATATAGCACTCTCGATATTGCTGTTTACTCCAGCTTCAAGTAACCAAATAATTTCGCATAATTGAGACTGAGAGATAACAATGTATTTGGACCAATTTAAAAAAAAAAAAAATTTGGCCATGATTTTGCATTATAATAACATTTCATTGTGGATGTGCCACATACTATTATCGTGTTTAGCATTCAGAAAAACCAGAGTATGGCAAGCCGCTTTACTATTTATTCGAATTTCAAATTAACGCATATAATATATAAAATATCTTATACTATATATAAGATATCTCCTTTTAAATATAAAATATCTTTTATAATCAAATTTTCACAAGACATCTAATATATAAGATAATATCTCATATAGTTTATAAGATATCTTCTCAAGTTTATAAGATATCTTAAAAGTATATGAGATATCTTTTACACATATATGGCTTATAAGATATATCATATAGTTGATAAGATAATACATATAATTTATGAGATATATTACAAAGAAAATTATATAAGCTATCTTATAAATAATATGGGATATCTTAGAAACTATATGAGATATCTTGTAAACTTTTATGAGATATCTTATAAACTTTATGATATATCTTATAAACTTTGTGAGATATCTTATAATCTTTATGAGGTATCTTATAAATTATATAAGATATCTTTGTAACTTTGTGAGATATCTTATAATCTGTATGAGGTATCTTATAAATTATATAAGATATCTTTGTAACTTTATACGATATCTTATATAATATATATAAGACAAAAATAAAATATCTCATATAATATATGAGATATCATATGTAATCTGTTTTTATTTAGATATCTTATATAGATATTGTATATAGTAAAGAAGATATCTTATACAGTATATAAGATATGTCATAAGTTTATAAGATATCTTAACAAGAGTGCACACGCTGAAATGTCTCGCCTTCTATACTAATCATTGATATTATGTTGATAGTCCTTAGTATAAAGCTAAGCTTTATAACAACTGTCACATAAACTTAACATTAACCAAGATAACTAAACATAGACCAATGAACCTTGAAAATGAGGTCAAGGTCAGATGAACCATGCCAGGCAGACATGTACAGCTAACAATGCTTCTATACAACATATATAGTTGACTTATTACTTATAGTTTAAGAAAAATAGACCAAAACACAAAAACTTAACACTGTGCAATGAACCGTGAAAATGAGGTCACGATCAAATAAAACCTGTGCGACTGACATAAAGATCATAAAATATTTCCATACACCAAATATAGTTGACCTATGGCATATAGTATTAGATAAAAAGACCAAAACTCAAAAACTTAACTTTGACCACTGAACCATGAAAATGAGGTCAAGGTCACATGACATCTGCCCGCTAGACATGTACACCTTACAATAGTTCCATACAACAAATATAGTAGACCTATTGCATATAGTATGAGAAAAACAGACCAAAACACAAAAATTTAACTTTGACCACTGAACCATGAAAATGAGGTCAAGGTCACATGACATCTGCCCGCTAGACATGTACACCTTACAATCGTTCCATACAACAAATATAGTAGACCTATTGCATACAGTATGAGAAAAACAGACCAAAACACAAAAATTTAACTTTGACCACTGAACCACGAAAATGAGGTCAAGGTCACATGACATCTGCCCGCTAGACATGTACACCTTACAATCGTTCCATACAACAAATATAGTAGACCTATTGCATATAGTATGAGAAAAACAGACCAAAACACAAAAATTTAACTATAACCACTGAACCATGAAAATTAGGTCAAGGTCAGATGACACCTGCCAGTTGGACATGTACACCTTACAGTCCTTCCATACACTGAATATACTAGCCCTATTGCTTATAGTATCTGAGATAGGGACTTGACCACCAAAACTTAACCTTGTTCACTGATCCATGAAATGAGGTCGAGGTCAAGTGAAAACTGTCTGACAGACATGAGAACCTTGCAAGGTACGCACATATCAAATATAGTTATCCTATTACTTATAATAAGAGAGAATTCAACATTACAAAAAATTTGAACTTTTTTTTCAAGTGGTCACTGAACCATGAAAATGAGGTCAAGGACATTGGACATGTGACTGACGGAAACTTCGTAACATGAGGCATCTATATACAAAGTATGAAGCATCCAGGTCTTCCACCTTCTAAAATATAAAGCTTTTAAGAAGTTAGCTAACGCCGCCGCCGTAGCCGCCGTAGCCGCCGCCGCCGCCGGATCACTATCCCTATGTCGAGCTTTCTGCAACAAAAGTTGCAGGCTCGACAAAAACTTTATTAGATATCTCTGTTTTGAGGTTATTTGCATTGTGTACAAGTTTCATAACATTATATTGAGGGAAACTAAAGTGATAGAAAGGAAACCTATTTTTGGACATAACGGATGTACAGCAGACAAGGGTAAAACTTAATGCCTCGTTGACTATGGCAGGGGCATAACATATTGCAGTAGTTCTTTATTCATTCATCATTATTTGTTAAGGGGTCAGTTGAAGAACGCCTCCAGGTGCGGGAATTTCTCGCTGCATTGAAGACCTGTTGGTGACCTTCTGCTGTTGTTTGTTCTATGGTCGGGTTGTTGTCTCTTTGACACATTCCCCATTTCCATTCTCAATTTTATCATGAGTAAAATCCATCTATGTACATTCTCCAAATAAAATGAGAAAGGAAATGGGGAATGTGTCAAAGCGACAACAACCCGACCATAGAGCAGGTTAAACATGCTCATGATATCTCAACCCTCCCCTATACCTCTAGCCAATGTAGAAAAGTAAACGCATAACAATATGTGAGCTTTAAAACTTTAAACTTCACTCAAATCAACTACAGAGGAGTATTGATCCTTACCAAGTTTTTTAGATTAACGGTAGGGCATGTGAATGGGGGAAAATACAAAAGGGTGTAGTGACAAAATTATTCGCACCTTTTTAATAGCTTTTTTATATTAATATCTTATCTCTGGTGTTAGTTCTTGGTTATAAGAGGTGCACTTACCTATTAAGTGCATGTGTATCCATGTGCGCTCCACTGATACTCAGTACTTGTTCGTTCCTTATTTTCTTTTTATAGTAAATACGTTCTCCCTGTCTATTAATTCAATTTTATTATTTATCCTGTCTTTGGTGTAATTTCGTGCTTGAATGAGTTGAAATTACACTGTTGTAGCATATGTCCCTGTATCCACGCTCAACTGATACCCTGTTACTCATATGCCTTCTATATGTTTCCCCTTTTTAATGATTTCGTTTTATTTCTTTTCATGGTTTCTGGTTTCATGCAGTTTAAAAAACCATGTTAGTGCATATGTACCAGTTTCTGTACTAGACTTATACCTTTTCACTAATTCACTACGTATCTGTATGTGTTCCTTGTTCATTCTTTACATGTTGTACCCTTTTCATCCTTTATTTTCTGATCTTAGGTGGCATGGTTCATAGAGGTGAAATAACTCTATTAAAACGTGTGTACCAGTTTTAGGTGCCAACCGAATCTGTTAATTATGAGGGCCCCGACGAATGTCATGTTGCCCTATAGTGATCAGTTTGTCCATCTGTCCAAAACAAATAGTGTCTGCTTTATATCAAGAGAACCGTTGTAATTTCATACTTTATACTTGAAATGTATATTAACAAACACCAGAGGGTGTGTCATAATGTATATACAACTTCCTGTGTCAAAGGTCAAGGTCAAACACTTTGGTTACAGTTGACAACCCTATGTCCCATGGTAAAGATCGTGTCCCCTCTATATCTTGATAATTGTTATGATCTAAAAGTAAATATTTGACATGTTTATCAGAGGGTGTGTCATATACATGACAACTTCCTATGTCAAAGGTCAAGGTCAAACACTTGGGTTTCAGTTGACAACCCCATGTCCGCTCTATATCTTAAGAACAGTAATGATTTCAAAGTTGATTATACTTGGCTTGTATATTAACCAACACCAGAGAGTGTGTCATAATGTATATACAACTTCCTGTGTCAAAGGTCAAGGTCAAACTTTGGTTACAGTTGACAACCCCATGTCCCATGGTAAAGATCGTGTCCCCTCTATATCTTGATAATCGTTATAATCTAAAAGTTTATATAATTTGACATGTTTATTAACCTAAACCAGAGGGTGTGTCATATACATGACAACTTCCTGTGTCAAAGGTCAAGGTCAAACACTTTGGTGTCAGTTTACAACCCCATGTCCGCTCTATATCTTGAGAACCGTAATGATTTCAAAGTTTATACTTGGCTTGTATATTAACCAACACCAGAGGGTACTTGCTTCCTTATATATCCATTTGTATTTTACAAAGAACTATAAATTGAATGATAGATTTATTTGATAAGATTTAGTATCTCATGGTAGACATCAACATACATAAACACTGACTCGGCAGAAATAAATATGGTCCAATACTAACTCAAATATAGCCAATATCACAATAAATCTCACTTTTATTACTGTGTTTTCTTTATAGTTTGCCGTCTATTGTGATGTATTAAGCAATATGATAAAGAATGGAATGATACTATAAATTAGGCCTAAATTAACCATGCATAATACTTGTATTTTAACAACGAAGTTATAATATGTTCATGCATTTAAAAACATGTAGGTTTAGTTATACAAACAACATATACATAAATATTAAATACCACACAATATTTGTTTCAATCATGTAATAAGTTGGTGTTATTCCAAGTAGCCTTTACACTGTTATCACAACATGTCCCCCCCTCCCCCCCTCAACATGTTTTTGTTTTAATACTTTATTAAATTACTATGTGGAAATGTCTATATTTAGGCACTATTTTGAAATATAAAACTTGATTGAACATAAGTAAAATAACACTTAACATTGATTTTTGTATTAGAACTACACATAAAAATAACTTATCTATTTAAATATGTTCTTTATCTATTTAAAATAAAAGTGTGAGAAAATACAAGATTTTTTGAAAATTTTAAAGTCCTAGGTAAACAATTCCTTCAAAAATCACACTGCCAAAGTAATCTCAAATATTTACTTTTAAAAAAGATATGTAAAGAACCTATCCAGAAAAGTTCAAAGCCTATAAATCCATTAAAGTGGAACATAATACGAGATCTAAGCTTGCTACTTGGCTGTAAAAAACACAACTTGTGTACATGGGTCATATACCGGTACTACCTAAACATAGCTATCACTTGTGGTTTCATGTGAAAATAGTACATAAAATAATTCTAACCTGCTTACAGAGTGTGACCTTTTATGAAATCAAGAAAAACTGGTAACATTCTTAATAAACAGTTGATTTTTTAACAGAGAAAGAAGGAGAAACTGTGTGATTGTATTTATACATGAACATGTTAAAAAATGCATTGTGGGAAAGCATCAATTCCTGACATGCAGTGAATACATGTACTATGTTTGCTACAAATTTATACAAAATTCATGAAAAAAAAATGTTTAATCTAACCTTGGACACATTAGTTGAACTTGGTTGAAAGACTGTTAATTTTGAATACCATCATGTATTGTCTATATAAATTAGAAATGTGAAGTGTGGATGTGCAAATGAATTGTTCTTCCCTTTCTGCTCCAGATTAGTGACTGAGTTTATATCACAGACTAAAACCAGAACAAATTTCAATAAAAAAAGATGAAACAAAAAAAAGTGTGGAAAGAGTTGAAAAAAAATATAATCCACACAGAACAAATTGATATCAGAGAAATAGCGGTATGATTCATTATACTGTATGGTCACATGACAGTTTCATAGACACAGGTTCTGAAGCTAATATCTGGAGCTAATATTTGCAAAAAAAACTTAGGACTAAGATTGATTGTTAGTATACTGAATTGTTGATGACTTATAAATCTTAGTCATTAGTGTTTTTGTGAAATAGACTCCTGATAATCTCTAACTAACAATAAAGTACATACAACTTGGATATTCTGTCATAAGTCAGTAGCAATGAAGCAGCCTGTCAACTATTGTTTTAACAATATATAACAGCAACTTATTTACTTACATAGAGATATATGTTTTCCTAAATCAATAAGAAAGTAATAACAATTTATGTAGTTGCTGATTTCTGCATCTATAAAAAACTAACAAAGTTTTCATGTTTTACCAAATATTGTATTATTTATGAAATTTTAAGACCTCTAAGACTAGTTTGTTCGCATAAATCTATTCCTTCATATAAAAGACAAACAAAGGATTTCAAATATTAACAATTGCATTGTTTGATTTCGAGTAGACACAAAAAACATATAGAAATATGATCATATGTAAATGATTTTATATAAAAATTGGCGAAGCTATGATACTTTTACATGGACAGTCTCTTTCTTGAAATAAATCGACAAACATCATGCTTGGTTTTAGCTACTTTAAAATTAGTACTTACAAAGGTTAATGAATTTTTTATTAATTTCTTTCAGCTTTCTTGCAATTTAAAAAAACAAACTACATTTCTAGAATTAGCTTCAGATTAATTAGTAGAGCTTTTATCTATGTTATGAACCATCTTTTGAAAAATTAATACAAACAGTAAAAAGAAAATTTTATAAATACAAAAATGAATTATATAACATGTACAAGTATATAACAAATATGAAATCAGTAAAGAGAATTATTTTAAATGCTATTTACTGATAAGCAAATTTTAGCTCATAAATAAAATTTAAGTTTATATGTATATTTTATCAACAATGAACAATACATTAAGAACTTAATAATATAACAGCACTTTTAAACATAATGAGACAAAAACTTGGTTTTACAATATACACATAAACATATAAACAAAATTAAATAGGGTGTACTGGATTTGTGTATTTTTTCCACTGTCTGCATCCTTACTGGCTATTCATATGTATGTTTAAAACTCAACAAGACATAGCTATTCCCTCAGATTAATGATCTGAGTTTCCAATGCAATCACCACTGTAGCAATATGAAATAAATTTTCTTGGGCTAAAGATGGGTTAATGGAACAACTCGAAACTTCCACTTTCATATTATTCTTTTACCTTTTACTTGCTTCTGTTTGTTTATCAGAAATTTTTGTTTATTTTCCTAGATAATTACTGACAATTGGTTAATGCTTCTTGTTTTTAGTTTCTTTTTAATTACATGCACTTAATTTCACTATCTGTCGACTCAAGATTTCAAGTTACATGTACAAAATGAAATTTCTATAATTTTTTCATGTGAAAATATTTAACATTGAAGGATATTGATCAGTTCCAATGGTACAAAACACTGTCATTCAAAAGCTATACTCCTTCTTTATCTTAAAATAATATCCCAAAAATGAAAGTTTGCAATAATTACCTATGATTGAAATAAAGTCTAAGCGGTTGTACCTTGCTGTTTCTGAAGTTAAATTACTTAATATTTTGCACCTTTAATGCCCATCTACATTAAGCCTATTAATTTGAATAAAAGCTACTTTACAATTCTTATATCCAACTATAAGAGACTACAAACAAAAATACCACATAGACAGGAATGTACTAATCTATAACTACATATTTTGATTGTGTTAATGATAAACTGGGTAATAAATAACATTTAATCATGGAATAATTAACAAGTAAACAAAACAAAAAGAAAATCCAAGGCACCACATTTGTATATTTAATTCAGTCTTCCTTAAGTTCCTAATATGGCCCCCAATAGCTAACAATAAGATAAATAAAAACTTGTTACTTATTATTTGTGTTAATTTATCATATTCAGGGATCTCCATGGATGAAAATTGAACCATGGAGGAACTTTCACCATTACAAACCTTGTCTACGCTGTACAGTGTACCGCGATCGGAAGTATTTTATCCCTCCATACAAGGAATGGTGAAAATGCTAATTCATTGCTTATTTAAATTATATTTATTTGAATTTTCATTATAGAATTAGAAGTATCAATATTTTCATTTATTGCCGTTTTTAACCATTCAAATGCCAAGTCATCATGGCCCCCCTTAGTCGAGAATGACCAAAAGCTGTCATGAAGGTCCCCATGCAGATTTCTTTTATTTTTGGTAATTGTTATGGGGGTTAAAAATCATCTAATGTGGAGCTTATTTTTCGTGGACACTGTCAAATTCAGAGCCCATTACCGGTATGGCTGATTTGCAGCAACAACAAAACAATTCGTACGGGTTATGTAAAAGGTTAAAGAGATTTGTAAAGCAAACGTCGACAAATGAAAAGGTTTTTAATGACTATCTGGAAAAATTGATGCTCTGCAACATGCATCTTTCGAGTCTGAATAGAAACCGGAAACGCGGATGTATCAATTTGATTGTAATATACGAAATGAATTCGGAATTTAGATACGATATTTCTTTACAGGAAATATTTAAGTTTTTACTTTTAAACTTTTAAAGTAATTCTAAATTATCGTTACAGCAGTACTCGATTTATTTACGATGAAATAATATTTACTGTTTTGCGTCTTATTTTGTACTTCTTAAAAAAGGGGGATGCTGATTGCGTAAGTCAAAATAAAGCACGTGTTCGACTTGTTAAACTGTTTTCTTTGTAACTGGATTATTAATTTATTTATTTAATCTAAATTATCATAATCATTTGCTGAAACTTAGTTGATTACTTCGACAAATGGATCGTCTATCCTCAGATAGTATTCTCCTGTTTGGTTTGTTGATCTACCTGTACAAGCTCAGGTACAAGTAATTAGCGATCTTAATCCGGATATCCCTCAGGCGTTAGAACTGTATTGGATTATAACATAAAAAGCCTAAGGGTTATGCAATTACATGCATTTGATTATAATTGATAAAAAAATGGCGTCGGGCTACAAAAAACGATGAAGTTTTGAACGATGGCGGAAGACAATTTAACGATGGCGCAAGACAATTTAACGATGGCGCGAGTCATTTGACGATGGCGCAAGACATTTGAACGATGGCGGGGCTCCATCGTTAAACAGGCCATGGAGATCCCTGATATTATTACAATTGTTACCTTGAAAAAGAGTTCCTAATAAACTTACGAGTTGCATCGATATTCTATGAAATTGTAAATAAAAATCAAATTATCAACCATCTGGAAAGTTTTGAAATGATTTTGGCATCCTCTTAATGAAGTTCCTATTTGGATAATTTTGTTCTGTTATATTAATCTGAAAAAACTCCAATAATTATAAACAGAAAAATATATATATTACATGAATAGATTTATAATTTAGATAACCCCAATTTTATTCATAAATAAACATATATATATGTAAAGGCATTTATAATACTAAAATTTATATTTCTATTTACTTATGACAAATAGCTTTAAAGAATATAACAATAGAACAATATAAATTCCAAAATCTGTTATGTATACCCTGTTTTTTTATGACTTCCTTTCTTCTATATGGAATCTCAAACAAAAATGTAGCAGCCTTGGAAGAACAACTGCTACTGGTGTAAATTGATATTTGAACTTCAAAACATTGCAATGCTACATCAAAAAAGGAGCTCAATAACAATTTATCTATCTAAATAATATGAGGGAAAAAAAAACAGATATAGATGGACTATGGAGTATAAAATTTGCAAGATATGAGCAATAATACAAAATAAACCCTCATCTCATTCAACTGTGAATACAATGTATACCATAGAAAGAAATACTTTTCATGAAAGATGTCTAACCCTAAAATAAATTAAGCGGTTTGTGACTTGTTCTTTGGGATGACTATCTCTCATATGTAAAATTGACAAAGTACATAATTTAAAACGATACACTTCTTAAAAAACAGTTTAGAAAAAAAAATGAGATACACAATGTCATAAGGATATAAATATTTTGAAAGTTTTATTGAAAACTGTGGTAAAAGAAAGAGTTATAGATGACAGATGGAGACAAATTTGGAAACAGAGGGTTTAATCAGCTATGGGAAGCCACATCATTTGTTAAATCACAGAGATAAGAAATGTATGCAACTACAACATACACCTGGCAAACTAAAGGCAGGACAAATATGTACAAATTATACACAAGTCTTTAGTGGCAAAAATATGGTTAAGTCAACTGTTTTAAATACAAAGGAAAAACTAATTCAACTTTCTTAAATTTTCTTCCCAATCCTTGTGTCCTTTTTAAATATCAAAAGAGACTGAGTTTGGAATTATTTGTTAAAATCAGGTACATGCCTAAATGTGTCAATACAAAACAGGGATATTTTATTCTATAGATAGTAATATAACTCGTATCTAAATTTTTGTCCTAGAAGATAACATATTAATCATAACTTTCTGGTTCAATTTCCTATATGTTTTGGCAAGTTTGTTTTCCTTCAAAATTTAACGTTTTTCCCAATATTTCTGTATATGATTTTAATATTTCAATTATCTATATGTTTTACAATCAATCAATTAATCCTTTGACAAAACATTTCTCTGATCCATTATACTTTACACAAAAGGAGTAGGTTTCGATAATGCCTTAATATGGCCCCTATTTCTAGCTTTAAAATTGAAATATAGATTTACTGACTAGCATCACAATGATTCATAGCTAACACAATGAAAAGAAAGGAAATAGGTCTTCTTGATGATAATTTAGATATAGCAGTCATGTGGATTTCTTTCAAATTCAACTGATCAAATATGCTATATAGCAGCTAAAAATGAATAAGAGTTGATTTTTTTTAACAGGACTTTTGGAATATGAGATACCATATTGGTATACAATGTAACTAGACCCAGTTTAAAGCAATTAACATGTTTCACCTCTAAGACTTTTCACAGAATTACTAAAAATTCTAATCTCCATTTCTCTTTATTAACTATAATACATATTTATTATCTATCTATTTATGTAAACCCTGTTTCTCTCTTCCTATTTTTTAATGATACATGGGTCTTATGTTTTTTATGATATATGGGTCTTATGTTTTCCGTTATCTTGGTAATAATGACACAGAAATACAATAGAAATTTCAACTGAAACTTGTACATTGCAAAATAATCCTTCTTAAACAAACTCAAAATCTTTAAATGCAAATTTCAACACACACTTTATGCAGGAAAGGCACTACAAAAATTGGCTATAAATATATCATAAAGTCCTGGTGGTCATTTGCATATGAGAGATGATTAATATAAAGGTTTGTACCATTTAAGCATCCTTTATTGTAGGACAATCTCACATAATTAGTGTGCTAAATAATGCATTTAATATTCATCATCATCAATTGTCAAATTTATAATTTTGATTTTAGGGATTCACAAAAAAATCTTTTGAAGAACAATATATTACAACAACTGTGTATACCTATATAAATCTGTCTTCAGTTATTCAGTTGAAATTTCCATGATAAAAAAATCAATTGTTTAATCTATAAGCAAATGATGTCTGTATGAATAATGCAAGATTACAAATTACTGAATTTATCCTCAGAAAATAAATACAAAACAAAAGGAAAATATATTAGTCAAGAGATTGTATTGAAAGATCAATATCAGTGACTTTAAATTCCATGATAAAGGTAGTAAAATTGTGCTTATAAATTTCAATGTGACAGAGTTAAACCATTCATTCAGTTCAAAAGTCATTTAAACAAAAACTGCAGTCACATAAGGTCACAAAACATTGAATGCAATTTCTTTCAAATTTTTTTTCTTGTTTTTGAGCTTATAATTAGACAGGTGGTCCCTTTTTTTGTAATCTGACATTATCCTTACCAAATAAATATATGAATATGTGTATCCAATAAGATAAAACATGTTTAGGTATAGGTGGTCATTCAATGCATTTGCTGACAAAGTCCAAGAATCTTCGTGCATATTGTTCAGGTTTCACTGTAGATATTTCAGCATTTGCACCATGTTTCATTGTCTTTGCAGCTTGTGCTGTACGTTTTTTCACTCCATATTTTGTCAAAATGTCAATCATTGCTAAGAAGTAAATCTCTCTTCTAGGACAATCTAAAGAAAAATAATCATTAAATTATTTTATGTTATGTGTAAATTTTGCTGTTTATCATAATAACAATAAAGCAGGTGTTTGTTGAAGTCCTTTTAAGGTTTCTGTTAAATACTCACAATCTGACAACTTTTTTAGACCCGCTAATATTAACAGCTTGACATATTCATAGCCAGTTGTCTTTAGTTGAATACCGTTCATTCATTTTTAAATGTCTTTGATTGTGTCTTTCCATCACATACTGATTCATTGATGTATACTCTACCACTTCTTTTATTCATATTTCAAACAGAAATTTCTGTTGGATCTGGGAAGATTTTTTTCAAGTTCAGTCAAGAGAAAAATTAGTACAAGAGCACACACAATGTATTAATGTATTATTTCCATGTTATTCACAAGGTACAAGGCAGGTGACTCTACTACTTAAAATGATATGATCCTTGCTTATTTTCAACTCACATTGATGTATGTACACCTTTAAAACCAGGTGCTCCACAGGGTGCAGCTTTATACGACCGCAGCTTGATTCAGCTCTGAATTTGGATTGTGATCAAATTCTTGATATTATATGGGGTTTTTACACAAAAAAAAATGTCAAGATCTTACAAATCAATTAAAGATTTCTTCTTCAAACTTATTTAAATTCAAAATTAAATAGTTGACACAGCATAGGTTTCTGACACAGAATGAATGTGGTCTAATGAACTTAAAAATATTTTTTTTGCCTTTGAGCAATTCACTATGCTGTTGAATATTAATCCTCTCAAAAAAATGTTTGAAGAAATTTTCTTTTTATTTATGAAATCTGAAATGAGAAAAATTGAACCCCCCCTCCCCCCCAATTTTTTTTCACATCCCCCTTTCCCTTATTCCAAAACTGATCTCAATTCAAATTTCGAATGGAGTTTGCAACATGACTACTCATTTAAATACATCATTAAATATTAAAATGTAAAAAAAGTGCTTGTTATCACTGAATGGTTAAGATTGTTTAAATTTATCAGTTGGTAGTAAAAGTGAATATACATTGTATAATGTATAAAACAATGATTAAAGTTGATTCAACTACTATTCTGGACAAAGAAAGATAACTCCAATTGAAAATTTCTTGCTATTGCACAATATATTGTGCAATTAGATATTTCTTAATTAGATATTTCTTGCTATTGCGCAATACTGTGTAATTAAAAATACTTGCTATTGCACAATACTGTGCAATTACAGATTTCTTGCTATTGTGCAATACTGTGCAATTGAAAATTTCTTGCTATTGCACAATACTGTGCAATTGAAGATTTCTTGCTATTGCTGAATACTGTGCAATTGAAAATTCAATACTTAATATAATAATTTTGGATCCTGACTTGGACCAACTTGAAAACTGGGCCCACAATCAATCAAAGCGCTGTAAGCGCTGTAGGTTGCATTTCTGTAAATATTGACAATGCGATTTCCCATAGGAACTCCTTTTACGGCTAAAACTGTACCACTTTCACTATGAAGTTTTGAAAAAAATCTTATCCTAGAATTGAAAGTTCATTTGCACCACAATTTTTTTCAAAGGTCAAAATATAGGGCTGTGCGGCATATTTTCAACGTTTATATGCCCCGAACTTCTCAGAGTTGAAACTTACACTAATTTTCTTAACTACCCCTACCTCGAATGAAAGGTTACCACAGATTTCAATGTAAACAATATGCACGTGTTTATTTACTGGTAACATTCCCCAGTTCTGTCTCTGCGATATGGAACACAGAGAGCATAACTGGGAACCAGTATGTAAACAAAATTAATTTTCTATGAATATTCTATTTCTCCCCAAAAGAGGCGTGTTGTCAGAAACAGCTGTATTTACAAAGTGCAACCTATACAGACATTTATTCAAATAGAAAACTCTCTAAAACCAGTTTTTCTCACATTATGACTCATTTATCAGAATTATAGTCTTAAAGAAATCACTGTGTATACTCTAAGTTTTTCTTTACTATACATTTTATACCCCCTCCCCTGTTGCAATTTTTTAAAGAATTTGAAAACAAGACTTTAATTATTGCCAGCTTACCCTATGTACATATTTTCTGATAAAAAATGCCTAGAACCTGTTAAAAACTGTTTTGATAACATATTGAAAGCATATCAGAATATTATAAATGTAATGTTTAGCAGTCAATCATCACAACATTCAAGATTATATAAAGTATCCAATCCAGCCTCTGTCTCCAGTCCACATCTTACTGTATGCCTATTTGTCAATTAAAGAACACATTTTCTGCCTCAAATGGTCAATTTAGAATTCTTGTCACAACAGTATCATCTGTAACCATATATCTGACACAATTTAGCTACTATATATACTAGAAGTGTTCAAACAAAGCCATATTTGCAATAGTTGTATGTATGCAGATACCAGTCTGAGATATAAATTCACTTAAAATGTTGTAGAGATGACTGTTAACATCTGATTTTTGCATAACTTCCAAACATAGTTATTGTTTCTATATCAAGAACTTTAAAATCAGAAAATCATAGCATTTACAAGTTAAATTATTTGTTTTATGACCCAGGGGGTAGGCAATTTTCTATGTTTTTTGCCCCTTGGGCCTCAAATTTCCTAAATCAATCTGCTGTTTCTAGCAATTTGAAATATTTAGTACATATTCAGGATAGAACACACTATTGTAAGTTTTCTTGAGATATTTTTGTTTTTCTAGCTTGTATTTGTTATGCCGTGGTGACAAAAAAGAAGAATTAGGTGTTGCGGCTTAATTTTGGGTTATCGAAAGGACACAAATACTCCATAAATAATATTCAGGAAGGATCTATGAGTTTCAATGACTGCGAAGAGTAAATATAAGCACTTTTTAACAATTTAACTTACAAATATGCAAATGTTATGAATTAATTTTGTATCCAGGACTTTAAGTAAACTATGCATACTGTAAACTGTGAATTTATGCTGAGTCATCATATCTAAGGCCCAGGATTCTATCAATCTTCATTAAATATTTATAAAACTTCATATTTGAGTTAATTTCTTTAAAATCTGTGAAATAAAGCAAATTTGGTTAAATTCTGAATGTTCCCCTTTTTCACCCTATATAGGTTGCATTTCTGTAAATATTGACAATGCGATTTCCCATAGGAACTCCTTTTATGGCTAAAACTGTACCACTTTCACTATGAAGTTTTGAAAAAAATCTTATCCTAGAATTGAAAGTTCATTTGCACCACAATTTTTTTCAAAGGTCAAAATATAGGGCTGTGTGGCATATTTTCAACGTTTATATGCCCCGAACTTCTCAGAGTTGAAACTTACACTAATTTTCTTAACTACCCCTACCTCGAATGAAAGGTTACCACAGATTTCAATGTAAACAATATGCACGTGTTTATTTACTGGTAACATTCCCCAGTTCTGTCTCTGCGATATGGAACACAGAGAGCATAACTGGGAACCAGTATGTAAACAAAATTAATTTTCTATGAATATTCTATTTCTCCCCAAAAGAGGCGTGTTGTCAGAAACAGCTGTATTTACAAAGTGCAACCTATACAGACATTTATTCAAATAGAAAACTCTCTAAAACCAGTTTTTCTCACATTATGACTCATTTATCAGAATTATAGTCTTAAAGAAATCACTGTGTATACTCTAAGTTTTTCTTTACTATACATTTTATACCCCCTCCCCTGTTGCAATTTTTTAAAGAATTTGAAAACAAGACTTTAATTATTGCCAGCTTACCCTATTTACATATTTTCTGATAAAAAATGCCTAGAACCTGTTAAAAACTGTTTTGATAACATATTGAAAGCATATCAGAATATTATAAATGTAATGTTTAGCAGTCAATCATCACAACATTCAAGATTATATAAAGTATCCAATCCAGCCTCTGTCTCCAGTCCACATCTTACTGTATGCCTATTTGTCAATTAAAGAACACATTTTCTGCCTCAAATGGTCAATTTAGAATTCTTGTCACAACAGTATCATCTGTAACCATATATCTGACACAATTTAGCTACTATATATACTAGAAGTGTTCAAACAAAGCCATATTTGCAATAGTTGTATGTATGCAGATACCAGTCTGAGATATAAATTCACTTAAAATGTTGTAGAGATGACTGTTAACATCTGATTTTTGCATAACTTCCAAACATAGTTATTGTTTCTATATCAAGAACTTTAAAATCAGAAAATCATAGCATTTACAAGTTAAATTATTTGTTTTATGACCCAGGGGGTAGGCAATTTTCTATGTTTTTTGCCCCTTGGGCCTCAAATTTCCTAAATCAATCTGCTGTTTCTAGCAATTTGAAATATTTAGTACATATTCAGGATAGAACACACTATTGTAAGTTTTCTTGAGATATTTTTGTTTTTCTAGCTTGTATTTGTTATGCCGTGGTGACAAAAAAGAAGAATTAGGTGTTGCGGCTTAATTTTGGGTTATCGAAAGGACACAAATACTCCATAAATAATATTCAGGAAGGATCTATGAGTTTCAATGACTGCGAAGAGTAAATATAAGCACTTTTTAACAATTTAACTTACAAATATGCAAATGTTATGAATTAATTTTGTATCCAGGACTTTAAGTAAACTATGCATACTGTAAACTGTGAATTTATGCTGAGTCATCATATCTAAGGCCCAGGATTCTATCAATCTTCATTAAATATTTATAAAACTTCATATTTGAGTTAATTTCTTTAAAATCTGTGAAATAAAGCAAATTTGGTTAAATTCTGAATGTTCCCCTTTTTCACCCTATATAGGTTGCATTTCTGTAAATATTGACAATGCGATTTCCCATAGGAACTCCTTTTACGGCTAAAACTGTACCACTTTCACTATGAAGTTTTGAAAAAAATCTTATCCTAGAATTGAAAGTTCATTTGCACCACAATTTTTTTCAAAGGTCAAAATATAGGGCTGTGTGGCATATTTTCAACGTTTATATGCCCCGAACTTCTCAGAGTTGAAACTTACACTAATTTTCTTAACTACCCCTACCTCGAATGAAAGGTTACCACAGATTTCAATGTAAACAATATGCACGTGTTTATTTACTGGTAACATTCCCCAGTTCTGTCTCTGCGATATGGAACACAGAGAGCATAACTGGGAACCAGTATGTAAACAAAATTAATTTTCTATGAATATTCTATTTCTCCCCAAAAGAGGCGTGTTGTCAGAAACAGCTGTATTTACAAAGTGCAACCTATACAGACATTTATTCAAATAGAAAACTCTCTAAAACCAGTTTTTCTCACATTATGACTCATTTATCAGAATTATAGTCTTAAAGAAATCACTGTGTATACTCTAAGTTTTTCTTTACTATACATTTTATACCCCCTCCCCTGTTGCAATTTTTTAAAGAATTTGAAAACAAGACTTTAATTATTGCCAGCTTACCCTATGTACATATTTTCTGATAAAAAATGCCTAGAACCTGTTAAAAACTGTTTTGATAACATATTGAAAGCATATCAGAATATTATAAATGTAATGTTTAGCAGTCAATCATCACAACATTCAAGATTATATAAAGTATCCAATCCAGCCTCTGTCTCCAGTCCACATCTTACTGTATGCCTATTTGTCAATTAAAGAACACATTTTCTGCCTCAAATGGTCAATTTAGAATTCTTGTCACAACAGTATCATCTGTAACCATATATCTGACACAATTTAGCTACTATATATACTAGAAGTGTTCAAACAAAGCCATATTTGCAATAGTTGTATGTATGCAGATACCAGTCTGAGATATAAATTCACTTAAAATGTTGTAGAGATGACTGTTAACATCTGATTTTTGCATAACTTCCAAACATAGTTATTGTTTCTATATCAAGAACTTTAAAATCAGAAAATCATAGCATTTACAAGTTAAATTATTTGTTTTATGACCCAGGGGGTAGGCAATTTTCTATGTTTTTTGCCCCTTGGGCCTCAAATTTCCTAAATCAATCTGCTGTTTCTAGCAATTTGAAATATTTAGTACATATTCAGGATAGAACACACTATTGTAAGTTTTCTTGAGATATTTTTGTTTTTCTAGCTTGTATTTGTTATGCCGTGGTGACAAAAAAGAAGAATTAGGTGTTGCGGCTTAATTTTGGGTTATCGAAAGGACACAAATACTCCATAAATAATATTCAGGAAGGATCTATGAGTTTCAATGACTGCGAAGAGTAAATATAAGCACTTTTTAACAATTTAACTTACAAATATGCAAATGTTATGAATTAATTTTGTATCCAGGACTTTAAGTAAACTATGCATACTGTAAACTGTGAATTTATGCTGAGTCATCATATCTAAGGCCCAGGATTCTATCAATCTTCATTAAATATTTATAAAACTTCATATTTGAGTTAATTTCTTTAAAATCTGTGAAATAAAGCAAATTTGGTTAAATTCTGAATGTTCCCCTTTTTCACCCTATATAGGTTGCATTTCTGTAAATATTGACAATGCGATTTCCCATAGGAACTCCTTTTATGGCTAAAACTGTACCACTTTCACTATGAAGTTTTGAAAAAAATCTTATCCTAGAATTGAAAGTTCATTTGCACCACAATTTTTTTCAAAGGTCAAAATATAGGGCTGTGTGGCATATTTTCAACGTTTATATGCCCCGAACTTCTCAGAGTTGAAACTTACACTAATTTTCTTAACTACCCCTACCTCGAATGAAAGGTTACCACAGATTTCAATGTAAACAATATGCACGTGTTTATTTACTGGTAACATTCCCCAGTTCTGTCTCTGCGATATGGAACACAGAGAGCATAACTGGGAACCAGTATGTAAACAAAATTAATTTTCTATGAATATTCTATTTCTCCCCAAAAGAGGCGTGTTGTCAGAAACAGCTGTATTTACAAAGTGCAACCTATACAGACATTTATTCAAATAGAAAACTCTCTAAAACCAGTTTTTCTCACATTATGACTCATTTATCAGAATTATAGTCTTAAAGAAATCACTGTGTATACTCTAAGTTTTTCTTTACTATACATTTTATACCCCCTCCCCTGTTGCAATTTTTTAAAGAATTTGAAAACAAGACTTTAATTATTGCCAGCTTACCCTATTTACATATTTTCTGATAAAAAATGCCTAGAACCTGTTAAAAACTGTTTTGATAACATATTGAAAGCATATCAGAATATTATAAATGTAATGTTTAGCAGTCAATCATCACAACATTCAAGATTATATAAAG
The DNA here is from genome assembly GCF_965363235.1 of Mytilus galloprovincialis. Classification (NCBI taxonomy): domain Eukaryota; kingdom Metazoa; phylum Mollusca; class Bivalvia; order Mytilida; family Mytilidae; genus Mytilus; species Mytilus galloprovincialis. The sequence goes on from NC_134839.1 coordinate 100,535,016, forward strand.
TATCCAATCCAGCCTCTGTCTCCAGTCCACATCTTACTGTATGCCTATTTGTCAATTAAAGAACACATTTTCTGCCTCAAATGGTCAATTTAGAATTCTTGTCACAACAGTATCATCTGTAACCATATATCTGACACAATTTAGCTACTATATATACTAGAAGTGTTCAAACAAAGCCATATTTGCAATAGTTGTATGTATGCAGATACCAGTCTGAGATATAAATTCACTTAAAATGTTGTAGAGATGACTGTTAACATCTGATTTTTGCATAACTTCCAAACATAGTTATTGTTTCTATATCAAGAACTTTAAAATCAGAAAATCATAGCATTTACAAGTTAAATTATTTGTTTTATGACCCAGGGGGTAGGCAATTTTCTATGTTTTTTGCCCCTTGGGCCTCAAATTTCCTAAATCAATCTGCTGTTTCTAGCAATTTGAAATATTTAGTACATATTCAGGATAGAACACACTATTGTAAGTTTTCTTGAGATATTTTTGTTTTTCTAGCTTGTATTTGTTATGCCGTGGTGACAAAAAAGAAGAATTAGGTGTTGCGGCTTAATTTTGGGTTATCGAAAGGACACAAATACTCCATAAATAATATTCAGGAAGGATCTATGAGTTTCAATGACTGCGAAGAGTAAATATAAGCACTTTTTAACAATTTAACTTACAAATATGCAAATGTTATGAATTAATTTTGTATCCAGGACTTTAAGTAAACTATGCATACTGTAAACTGTGAATTTATGCTGAGTCATCATATCTAAGGCCCAGGATTCTATCAATCTTCATTAAATATTTATAAAACTTCATATTTGAGTTAATTTCTTTAAAATCTGTGAAATAAAGCAAATTTGGTTAAATTCTGAATGTTCCCCTTTTTCACCCTATATAGGTTGCATTTCTGTAAATATTGACAATGCGATTTCCCATAGGAACTCCTTTTATGGCTAAAACTGTACCACTTTCACTATGAAGTTTTGAAAAAAATCTTATCCTAGAATTGAAAGTTCATTTGCACCACAATTTTTTTCAAAGGTCAAAATATAGGGCTGTGTGGCATATTTTCAACGTTTATATGCCCCGAACTTCTCAGAGTTGAAACTTACACTAATTTTCTTAACTACCCCTACCTCGAATGAAAGGTTACCACAGATTTCAATGTAAACAATATGCACGTGTTTATTTACTGGTAACATTCCCCAGTTCTGTCTCTGCGATATGGAACACAGAGAGCATAACTGGGAACCAGTATGTAAACAAAATTAATTTTCTATGAATATTCTATTTCTCCCCAAAAGAGGCGTGTTGTCAGAAACAGCTGTATTTACAAAGTGCAACCTATACAGACATTTATTCAAATAGAAAACTCTCTAAAACCAGTTTTTCTCACATTATGACTCATTTATCAGAATTATAGTCTTAAAGAAATCACTGTGTATACTCTAAGTTTTTCTTTACTATACATTTTATACCCCCTCCCCTGTTGCAATTTTTTAAAGAATTTGAAAACAAGACTTTAATTATTGCCAGCTTACCCTATTTACATATTTTCTGATAAAAAATGCCTAGAACCTGTTAAAAACTGTTTTGATAACATATTGAAAGCATATCAGAATATTATAAATGTAATGTTTAGCAGTCAATCATCACAACATTCAAGATTATATAAAGTATCCAATCCAGCCTCTGTCTCCAGTCCACATCTTACTGTATGCCTATTTGTCAATTAAAGAACACATTTTCTGCCTCAAATGGTCAATTTAGAATTCTTGTCACAACAGTATCATCTGTAACCATATATCTGACACAATTTAGCTACTATATATACTAGAAGTGTTCAAACAAAGCCATATTTGCAATAGTTGTATGTATGCAGATACCAGTCTGAGATATAAATTCACTTAAAATGTTGTAGAGATGACTGTTAACATCTGATTTTTGCATAACTTCCAAACATAGTTATTGTTTCTATATCAAGAACTTTAAAATCAGAAAATCATAGCATTTACAAGTTAAATTATTTGTTTTATGACCCAGGGGGTAGGCAATTTTCTATGTTTTTTGCCCCTTGGGCCTCAAATTTCCTAAATCAATCTGCTGTTTCTAGCAATTTGAAATATTTAGTACATATTCAGGATAGAACACACTATTGTAAGTTTTCTTGAGATATTTTTGTTTTTCTAGCTTGTATTTGTTATGCAGTGGTGACAAAAAAGAAGAATTAGGTGTTGCGGCTTAATTTTGGGTTATCGAAAGGACACAAATACTCCATAAATAATATTCAGGAAGGATCTATGAGTTTCAATGACTGCGAAGAGTAAATATAAGCACTTTTTAACAATTTAACTTACAAATATGCAAATGTTATGAATTAATTTTGTATCCAGGACTTTAAGTAAACTATGCATACTGTAAACTGTGAATTTATGCTGAGTCATCATATCTAAGGCCCAGGATTCTATCAATCTTCATTAAATATTTATAAAACTTCATATTTGAGTTAATTTCTTTAAAATCTGTGAAATAAAGCAAATTTGGTTAAATTCTGAATGTTCCCCTTTTTCACCCTATATAGGTTGCATTTCTGTAAATATTGACAATGCGATTTCCCATAGGAACTCCTTTTATGGCTAAAACTGTACCACTTTCACTATGAAGTTTTGAAAAAAATCTTATCCTAGAATTGAAAGTTCATTTGCACCACAATTTTTTTCAAAGGTCAAAATATAGGGCTGTGTGGCATATTTTCAACGTTTATATGCCCCGAACTTCTCAGAGTTGAAACTTACACTAATTTTCTTAACTACCCCTACCTCGAATGAAAGGTTACCACAGATTTCAATGTAAACAATATGCACGTGTTTATTTACTGGTAACATTCCCCAGTTCTGTCTCTGCGATATGGAACACAGAGAGCATAACTGGGAACCAGTATGTAAACAAAATTAATTTTCTATGAATATTCTATTTCTCCCCAAAAGAGGCGTGTTGTCAGAAACAGCTGTATTTACAAAGTGCAACCTATACAGACATTTATTCAAATAGAAAACTCTCTAAAACCAGTTTTTCTCACATTATGACTCATTTATCAGAATTATAGTCTTAAAGAAATCACTGTGTATACTCTAAGTTTTTCTTTACTATACATTTTATACCCCCTCCCCTGTTGCAATTTTTTAAAGAATTTGAAAACAAGACTTTAATTATTGCCAGCTTACCCTATTTACATATTTTCTGATAAAAAATGCCTAGAACCTGTTAAAAACTGTTTTGATAACATATTGAAAGCATATCAGAATATTATAAATGTAATGTTTAGCAGTCAATCATCACAACATTCAAGATTATATAAAGTATCCAATCCAGCCTCTGTCTCCAGTCCACATCTTACTGTATGCCTATTTGTCAATTAAAGAACACATTTTCTGCCTCAAATGGTCAATTTAGAATTCTTGTCACAACAGTATCATCTGTAACCATATATCTGACACAATTTAGCTACTATATATACTAGAAGTGTTCAAACAAAGCCATATTTGCAATAGTTGTATGTATGCAGATACCAGTCTGAGATATAAATTCACTTAAAATGTTGTAGAGATGACTGTTAACATCTGATTTTTGCATAACTTCCAAACATAGTTATTGTTTCTAAATCAAGAACTTTAAAATCAGAAAATCATAGCATTTACAAGTTAAATTATTTGTTTTATGACCCAGGGGGTAGGCAATTTTCTATGTTTTTTGCCCCTTGGGCCTCAAATTTCCTAAATCAATCTGCTGTTTCTAGCAATTTGAAATATTTAGTACATATTCAGGATAGAACACACTATTGTAAGTTTTCTTGAGATATTTTTGTTTTTCTAGCTTGTATTTGTTATGCCGTGGTGACAAAAAAGAAGAATTAGGTGTTGCGGCTTAATTTTGGGTTATCGAAAGGACACAAATACTCCATAAATAATATTCAGGAAGGATCTATGAGTTTCAATGACTGCGAAGAGTAAATATAAGCACTTTTTAACAATTTAACTTACAAATATGCAAATGTTATGAATTAATTTTGTATCCAGGACTTTAAGTAAACTATGCATACTGTAAACTGTGAATTTATGCTGAGTCATCATATCTAAGGCCCAGGATTCTATCAATCTTCATTAAATATTTATAAAACTTCATATTTGAGTTAATTTCTTTAAAATCTGTGAAATAAAGCAAATTTGGTTAAATTCTGAATGTTCCCCTTTTTCACCCTATATAGGTTGCATTTCTGTAAATATTGACAATGCGATTTCCCATAGGAACTCCTTTTATGGCTAAAACTGTACCACTTTCACTATGAAGTTTTGAAAAAAATCTTATCCTAGAATTGAAAGTTCATTTGCACCACAATTTTTTTCAAAGGTCAAAATATAGGGCTGTGTGGCATATTTTCAACGTTTATATGCCCCGAACTTCTCAGAGTTGAAACTTACACTAATTTTCTTAACTACCCCTACCTCGAATGAAAGGTTACCACAGATTTCAATGTAAACAATATGCACGTGTTTATTTACTGGTAACATTCCCCAGTTCTGTCTCTGCGATATGGAACACAGAGAGCATAACTGGGAACCAGTATGTAAACAAAATTAATTTTCTATGAATATTCTATTTCTCCCCAAAAGAGGCGTGTTGTCAGAAACAGCTGTATTTACAAAGTGCAACCTATACAGACATTTATTCAAATAGAAAACTCTCTAAAACCAGTTTTTCTCACATTATGACTCATTTATCAGAATTATAGTCTTAAAGAAATCACTGTGTATACTCTAAGTTTTTCTTTACTATACATTTTATACCCCCTCCCCTGTTGCAATTTTTTAAAGAATTTGAAAACAAGACTTTAATTATTGCCAGCTTACCCTATTTACATATTTTCTGATAAAAAATGCCTAGAACCTGTTAAAAACTGTTTTGATAACATATTGAAAGCATATCAGAATATTATAAATGTAATGTTTAGCAGTCAATCATCACAACATTCAAGATTATATAAAGTATCCAATCCAGCCTCTGTCTCCAGTCCACATCTTACTGTATGCCTATTTGTCAATTAAAGAACACATTTTCTGCCTCAAATGGTCAATTTAGAATTCTTGTCACAACAGTATCATCTGTAACCATATATCTGACACAATTTAGCTACTATATATACTAGAAGTGTTCAAACAAAGCCATATTTGCAATAGTTGTATGTATGCAGATACCAGTCTGAGATATAAATTCACTTAAAATGTTGTAGAGATGACTGTTAACATCTGATTTTTGCATAACTTCCAAACATAGTTATTGTTTCTATATCAAGAACTTTAAAATCAGAAAATCATAGCATTTACAAGTTAAATTATTTGTTTTATGACCCAGGGGGTAGGCAATTTTCTATGTTTTTTGCCCCTTGGGCCTCAAATTTCCTAAATCAATCTGCTGTTTCTAGCAATTTGAAATATTTAGTACATATTCAGGATAGAACACACTATTGTAAGTTTTCTTGAGATATTTTTGTTTTTCTAGCTTGTATTTGTTATGCCGTGGTGACAAAAAAGAAGAATTAGGTGTTGCGGCTTAATTTTGGGTTATCGAAAGGACACAAATACTCCATAAATAATATTCAGGAAGGATCTATGAGTTTCAATGACTGCGAAGAGTAAATATAAGCACTTTTTAACAATTTAACTTACAAATATGCAAATGTTATGAATTAATTTTGTATCCAGGACTTTAAGTAAACTATGCATACTGTAAACTGTGAATTTATGCTGAGTCATCATATCTAAGGCCCAGGATTCTATCAATCTTCATTAAATATTTATAAAACTTCATATTTGAGTTAATTTCTTTAAAATCTGTGAAATAAAGCAAATTTGGTTAAATTCTGAATGTTCCCCTTTTTCACCCTATATAGGTTGCATTTCTGTAAATATTGACAATGCGATTTCCCATAGGAACTCCTTTTATGGCTAAAACTGTACCACTTTCACTATGAAGTTTTGAAAAAAATCTTATCCTAGAATTGAAAGTTCATTTGCACCACAATTTTTTTCAAAGGTCAAAATATAGGGCTGTGTGGCATATTTTCAACGTTTATATGCCCCGAACTTCTCAGAGTTGAAACTTACACTAATTTTCTTAACTACCCCTACCTCGAATGAAAGGTTACCACAGATTTCAATGTAAACAATATGCACGTGTTTATTTACTGGTAACATTCCCCAGTTCTGTCTCTGCGATATGGAACACAGAGAGCATAACTGGGAACCAGTATGTAAACAAAATTAATTTTCTATGAATATTCTATTTCTCCCCAAAAGAGGCGTGTTGTCAGAAACAGCTGTATTTACAAAGTGCAACCTATACAGACATTTATTCAAATAGAAAACTCTCTAAAACCAGTTTTTCTCACATTATGACTCATTTATCAGAATTATAGTCTTAAAGAAATCACTGTGTATACTCTAAGTTTTTCTTTACTATACATTTTATACCCCCTCCCCTGTTGCAATTTTTTAAAGAATTTGAAAACAAGACTTTAATTATTGCCAGCTTACCCTATTTACATATTTTCTGATAAAAAATGCCTAGAACCTGTTAAAAACTGTTTTGATAACATATTGAAAGCATATCAGAATATTATAAATGTAATGTTTAGCAGTCAATCATCACAACATTCAAGATTATATAAAGTATCCAATCCAGCCTCTGTCTCCAGTCCACATCTTACTGTATGCCTATTTGTCAATTAAAGAACACATTTTCTGCCTCAAATGGTCAATTTAGAATTCTTGTCACAACAGTATCATCTGTAACCATATATCTGACACAATTTAGCTACTATATATACTAGAAGTGTTCAAACAAAGCCATATTTGCAATAGTTGTATGTATGCAGATACCAGTCTGAGATATAAATTCACTTAAAATGTTGTAGAGATGACTGTTAACATCTGATTTTTGCATAACTTCCAAACATAGTTATTGTTTCTATATCAAGAACTTTAAAATCAGAAAATCATAGCATTTACAAGTTAAATTATTTGTTTTATGACCCAGGGGGTAGGCAATTTTCTATGTTTTTTGCCCCTTGGGCCTCAAATTTCCTAAATCAATCTGCTGTTTCTAGCAATTTGAAATATTTAGTACATATTCAGGATAGAACACACTATTGTAAGTTTTCTTGAGATATTTTTGTTTTTCTAGCTTGTATTTGTTATGCCGTGGTGACAAAAAAGAAGAATTAGGTGTTGCGGCTTAATTTTGGGTTATCGAAAGGACACAAATACTCCATAAATAATATTCAGGAAGGATCTATGAGTTTCAATGACTGCGAAGAGTAAATATAAGCACTTTTTAACAATTTAACTTACAAATATGCAAATGTTATGAATTAATTTTGTATCCAGGACTTTAAGTAAACTATGCATACTGTAAACTGTGAATTTATGCTGAGTCATCATATCTAAGGCCCAGGATTCTATCAATCTTCATTAAATATTTATAAAACTTCATATTTGAGTTAATTTCTTTAAAATCTGTGAAATAAAGCAAATTTGGTTAAATTCTGAATGTTCCCCTTTTTCACCTTATATAGGTTGCATTTCTGTAAATATTGACAATGCGATTTCCCATAGGAACTCCTTTTATGGCTAAAACTGTACCACTTTCACTATGAAGTTTTGAAAAAAATCTTATCCTAGAATTGAAAGTTCATTTGCACCACAATTTTTTTCAAAGGTCAAAATATAGGGCTGTGTGGCATATTTTCAACGTTTATATGCCCCGAACTTCTCAGAGTTGAAACTTACACTAATTTTCTTAACTACCCCTACCTCGAATGAAAGGTTACCACAGATTTCAATGTAAACAATATGCACGTGTTTATTTACTGGTAACATTCCCCAGTTCTGTCTCTGCGATATGGAACACAGAGAGCATAACTGGGAACCAGTATGTAAACAAAATTAATTTTCTATGAATATTCTATTTCTCCCCAAAAGAGGCGTGTTGTCAGAAACAGCTGTATTTACAAAGTGCAACCTATACAGACATTTATTCAAATAGAAAACTCTCTAAAACCAGTTTTTCTCACATTATGACTCATTTATCAGAATTATAGTCTTAAAGAAATCACTGTGTATACTCTAAGTTTTTCTTTACTATACATTTTATACCCCCTCCCCTGTTGCAATTTTTTAAAGAATTTGAAAACAAGACTTTAATTATTGCCAGCTTACCCTATGTACATATTTTCTGATAAAAAATGCCTAGAACCTGTTAAAAACTGTTTTGATAACATATTGAAAGCATATCAGAATATTATAAATGTAATGTTTAGCAGTCAATCATCACAACATTCAAGATTATATAAAGTATGCAATCCAGCCTCTGTCTCCAGTCCACATCTTACTGTATGCCTATTTGTCAATTAAAGAACACATTTTCTGCCTCAAATGGTCAATTTAGAATTCTTGTCACAACAGTATCATCTGTAACCATATATCTGACACAATTTAGCTACTATATATACTAGAAGTGTTCAAACAAAGCCATATTTGCAATAGTTGTATGTATGCAGATACCAGTCTGAGATATAAATTCACTTAAAATGTTGTAGAGATGACTGTTAACATCTGATTTTTGCATAACTTCCAAACATAGTTATTGTTTCTATATCAAGAACTTTAAAATCAGAAAATCATAGCATTTACAAGTTAAATTATTTGTTTTATGACCCAGGGGGTAGGCAATTTTCTATGTTTTTTGCCCCTTGGGCCTCAAATTTCCTAAATCAATCTGCTGTTTCTAGCAATTTGAAATATTTAGTACATATTCAGGATAGAACACACTATTGTAAGTTTTCTTGAGATATTTTTGTTTTTCTAGCTTGTATTTGTTATGCTGTGGTGACAAAAAAGAAGAATTAGGTGTTGCGGCTTAATTTTGGGTTATCGAAAGGACACAAATACTCCATAAATAATATTCAGGAAGGATCTATGAGTTTCAATGACTGCGAAGAGTAAATATAAGCACTTTTTAACAATTTAACTTACAAATATGCAAATGTTATGAATTAATTTTGTATCCAGGACTTTAAGTAAACTATGCATACTGTAAACTGTGAATTTATGCTGAGTCATCATATCTAAGGCCCAGGATTCTATCAATCTTCATTAAATATTTATAAAACTTCATATTTGAGTTAATTTCTTTAAAATCTGTGAAATAAAGCAAATTTGGTTAAATTCTGAATGTTCCCCTTTTTCACCCTATATAGGTTGCATTTCTGTAAATATTGACAATGCGATTTCCCATAGGAACTCCTTTTACGGCTAAAACTGTACCACTTTCACTATGAAGTTTTGAAAAAAATCTTATCCTAGAATTGAAAGTTCATTTGCACCACAATTTTTTTCAAAGGTCAAAATATAGGGCTGTGCGGCATATTTTCAACGTTTATATGCCCCGAACTTCTCAGAGTTGAAACTTACACTAATTTTCTTAACTACCCCTACCTCGAATGAAAGGTTACCACAGATTTCAATGTAAACAATATGCACGTGTTTATTTACTGGTAACATTCCCCAGTTCTGTCTCTGCGATATGGAACACAGAGAGCATAACTGGGAACCAGTATGTAAACAAAATTAATTTTCTATGAATATTCTATTTCTCCCCAAAAGAGGCGTGTTGTCAGAAACAGCTGTATTTACAAGATGCAACCTATACAGACATTTATTCAAATAGAAAACTCTCTAAAACCAGTTTTTCTCACATTATGACTCATTTATCAGAATTATAGTCTTAAAGAAATCACTGTGTATACTCTAAGTTTTTCTTTACTATACATTTTATACCCCCTCCCCTGTTGCAATTTTTTAAAGAATTTGAAAACAAGACTTTAATTATTGCCAGCTTACCCTATTTACATATTTTCTGATAAAAAATGCCTAGAACCTGTTAAAAACTGTTTTGATAACATATTGAAAGCATATCAGAATATTATAAATGTAATATTTAGCAGTCAATCATCACAACATTCAAGATTATATAAAGTATCCAATCCAGCCTCTGTCTCCAGTCCACATCTTACTGTATGCCTATTTGTCAATTAAAGAACACATTTTCTGCCTCAAATGGTCAATTTAGAATTCTTGTCACAACAGTATCATCTGTAACCATATATCTGACACAATTTAGCTACTATATATACTAGAAGTGTTCAAACAAAGCCATATTTGCAATAGTTGTATGTATGCAGATACCAGTCTGAGATATAAATTCACTTAAAATGTTGTAGAGATGACTGTTAACATCTGATTTTTGCATAACTTCCAAACATAGTTATTGTTTCTATATCAAGAACTTTAAAATCAGAAAATCATAGCATTTACAAGTTAAATTATTTGTTTTATGACCCAGGGGGTAGGCAATTTTCTATGTTTTTTGCCCCTTGGGCCTCAAATTTCCTAAATCAATCTGCTGTTTCTAGCAATTTGAAATATTTAGTACATATTCAGGATAGAACACACTATTGTAAGTTTTCTTGAGATATTTTTGTTTTTCTAGCTTGTATTTGTTATGCCGTGGTGACAAAAAAGAAGAATTAGGTGTTGCGGCTTAATTTTGGGTTATCGAAAGGACACAAATACTCCATAAATAATATTCAGGAAGGATCTATGAGTTTCAATGACTGCGAAGAGTAAATATAAGCACTTTTTAACAATTTAACTTACAAATATGCAAATGTTATGAATTAATTTTGTATCCAGGACTTTAAGTAAACTATGCATACTGTAAACTGTGAATTTATGCTGAGTCATCATATCTAAGGCCCAGGATTCTATCAATCTTCATTAAATATTTATAAAACTTCATATTTGAGTTAATTTCTTTAAAATCTGTGAAATAAAGCAAATTTGGTTAAATTCTGAATGTTCCCCTTTTTCACCCTATATAGGTTGCATTTCTGTAAATATTGACAATGCGATTTCCCATAGGAACTCCTTTTACGGCTAAAACTGTACCACTTTCACTATGAAGTTTTGAAAAAAATCTTATCCTAGAATTGAAAGTTCATTTGCACCACAATTTTTTTCAAAGGTCAAAATATAGGGCTGTGCGGCATATTTTCAATGTTTATATGCCCCAAACTTCTCAGAGTTGAAACTTACACTAATTTTCTTAACTACCCCTACCTCGAATGAAAGGTTACCACAGATTTCAATGTAAACAATATGCACGTGTTTATTTACTGGTAACATTCCCCAGTTCTGTCTCTGCGATATGGAACACAGAGAGCATAACTGGGAACCAGTATGTAAACAAAATTAATTTTCTATGAATATTCTATTTCTCCCCAAAAGAGGCGTGTTGTCAGAAACAGCTGTATTTACAAAGTGCAACCTGTAGGCAGTTAACCAAAAACTAAGGCAAACGTAATTATGAAAACTGTGGCAATGTTGCTTCAACATTAAACATTCATATATTGTACATTTATGTGAATTAATTATTAAGGCAAATAATTTATATGTTATCAAGGTTTCAAAAGCAATGCATATATCAATGTTTATTTTTTATGGTGAGTCTGCAGTGGTACAAGTTCGCAATGATTGCAGTTGTTCTAGTTGGTAGTTAACGTTGGTTTTAGTTGACTGTTAGTATTAGTGTTGATTTAGTACGAACATGTAATAGTATGAATGGACTGGTTTCCCTGTAAAGAAAACTGAGTTTGTGTTCTACAGTACAAAAGTTATGAGATACAAATCAGACAAATGTTCACTACTACAAGAATCAAAGGTGAGGTCTGACTGACCTGCCCATAGTAAATGTAAATGATTTGTTATATTGTCCCATACATGAATATATATGGTTTAGGGGATGGGGATCTCGAGGTTTTTCAAGTTCTAAAACAGGAAGGGGTAGGGTGACCCCAGGGACTTCCCCTATATTTCATTTTGATTTGTTATATTGTCCCATACATGAATATATATGGTTTAGGGGTGGGGATCTCATCGGTTTCCAAGTTCTCAAACAGGAGGGGGTAGAGTGACCCCAGGGACTCACCCTATATTTCATTTAATTAGTTATATTGACCCATACATGAATATATATTGTTTAGGGGTGGGGATCTCGACTGTTTCCAAGTTCTCAAACAGGAGGGTGTACAGTGACCCAAGGGACTCCCCTATATTTCATTTGAATTCTTATATTGTCCCATACATGAATATATATATATGATTGCAGTTGTTCTAGTTGGTAGTTAACGTTGGTTTTAGTTGACTGTTAGTATTAGTGTTGATTTAGTACGAACATGTAATAGTATGAATGGACTGGTTTCCCTGTAAAGAAAACTGAGTTTGTGTTCTACAGTACAAAAGTTATGAGATACAAATCAGACAAATGTTCACTACTACAAGAATCAAAGGTGAGGTCTGACTGACCTGCCCATAGTAAATGTAAATGATTTGTTATATTGTCCCATACATGAAGGAGGTTCGAGGTTTTTCAAGTTCTAAAACAGGAAGGGGTAGGGTGACCCCAGGGACTTCCCCTATATTTCATTTTGATTTGTTATATTGTCCCATACATGAATATATATGGTTTAGGGGTGGGGATCTCATCGGTTTCCAAGTTCTCAAACAGGAAGGGGTAGAGTGACCCCAGGGACTCACCCTATATTTCATTTAATTAGTTATATTGACCCATACATGAATATATATTGTTTAGGGGTGGGGATCTCGACCGTTTCCAAGTTCTCAAACAGGAGGGTGTACAGTGACCCAAGAGACTCCCCTATATTTCATTTGAATTCTTATATTGTCCCATACATGAATATATATATTGTTAAGGGGTGGTGATCTCAACGGTTTTCAAATTCTCAAACAGGAGGGGTGGGGGTAACCCAAGGGACACACCCTATATGTTATCTGATTTGTTATATTGTCCCATACATGAATATAAATGGTTTAGGGTTAAGGGGAGGGGGTCTCTACAGTTTCCAAGTTCTCAAACAGGAGGGTGTACAGTGACCACAGCCGGGACTCCCCCTATATTTTATTTGATTTATTATATTGTCCCATACTTGAATATATCTGGTTTAGGGGTTGGGATCTCGACTGTTTCCAAGTTCTCAAACAGGAGGGTGTGGGGTGACTCCAGGAACTCCCACTACATTTCATTTTATTTATTATATTGTCCCATACTTGAATATATATTGTGTTTAGGGGTGGCCGGATCTCGACCGTTTCGTAAGGTCCCAAACAGGAGGGGGTTTGTGACCCCATGGACTCCCCCTATATTTCATATGATTAGTTATATTGTCCTATACATGAGTATGTATGGTTTTGGGGGCGGGGAACTCGACCATTTCCAAGTTCTCCAACGGGAAGGGATGGGGCACCTCCAGGGACTCCCCCTATATTTCTGATATAACTGACCCTTCAAAATTGAGAAAAAAATACCCCTTCAAAATTGCAGTAATATGTTTACACTTTAAAAGCATCTTACATGCATTATCAACATTTATCACTGATAAAGAAAATTTATACTGTGACCAGGAACATATATATTGTTAAATATACTGTTCCCAGCTGTCAAATTGTATAGGATTTTGACATTAAAATTTGTCAAAAAGTAATTTTGAGTTTTTGTTTAAAATATTTTCTGCTTTTTCTTTCTTTAACACATATCTTTTGGTTTTCAATTCTAGTGTTTATATTCATTTACCATGCATAGATAAAATTGAGAATGGAAATGGGGAATGTGTCAAAGAGACAACAACCCGACCATAGAAAAAACAACAGCAGAATTTTGTCACCTGCATGGATTTTTTTATTTGTAGTTAAAACCCGGAATTAGGCCAAAAATAAAATATTGTTTGTTTCCCCTCACACGACCGACCCGGTAAAATCACCGCTACCCGAAAAATTTTATTGGCCATTCTTGTCCACTATTTTGTTTTTTTGCTATGTTGGTTATTGGTGATATCTTTCCGATGCTGTAGTCAACGAGCGTTTTAAATCAAGGTATTTTTGCATTGAAGCGTCTACATGATTAGGAATCAAGGAAAACAAACAAAATGCTTTCCCACACGATTTGTTTGTTTGCAAGGGTGATCTTTTTTTGAAAATAAAAAAAAAAAAAATGAAGCATCTTTCAATCCGCTGAGTGCATCTTGATTTGCTTTGTGTCTAACCTCTGTTCCTGTTTAAAGGATAAAATCTTAAAGACTTTGAGTAAAAATGGTCCGACTCGTGCTTTAAAACCTATCTACTTTGTCTTTGAACAGGTTGGGCACAAGTCAGGAAATGTGGGATACATGTATTCCCTGCTTTCAGGGAACGTCCCTGTTTTCTGGGGTAAAAAAAAAACAGTTTAAATGGGATTTCCTTTTTCAATTTATGGCATGAAAATTACAAAAGGACACGTTTTAACGTTATACCTGCATCAGTAGAATTCGTAAATACTTATTAAAAGTATTTTAGGGAATACAAAACATGAATATAAAGGGAAGTCTTGTTTCTTCTAGAACTCGAAAAAAACATACAAATCTTTGTTTGGGAATCAATTGACCAAGCTGCATGATCCAGGTGTAACTGAACATAACTGAATTATGTTCACTTCTATTGAAAATTTTTATTCATTGAATTTTAATTCCCAATTGATTAACATACATGTATCTTTTTGTCATCTCATAATTGATGATCAAGGTATGAATTGGTGAACAAAGGAATTGTTTTGTTGTGAGTTATGCATCAAATTAGACTTGAAATAAGCTTGATTTTTTAACTAAAAAAACACTTGCTATCAATAGGCATTAGTATCACAAGTAGAATGTGCGCTTTTGTAGATTTCATTAAATTAAATGAATAAGTAAAAAAAGAAGGTCCCTGTATATTGTTTTTTTTTTTAACACCAGAAAACTGTGGTGTACACTGAATTAGAATACAGGGAATACCCCACTTTTCTTGACTTGAGCCTTACCTGTTGAATTGTGTACAAATTCAATATAGAAAACCATATCAAGGAATAAAATAAAATAATTTGCCTACCTACCTACCCATACCCTAACAACCTTTGTCGGGAGAGGGGAAACAAAGATATTTTTAATGTTGGCCTTACCCTTATCCGCTGCCGGAATTGGATCCGATATTGTAATTGTCTTCTTCACGGCAGCCATTGTCATTGTGTTTACAATGTTGTTTTTGTCAGTCAGTTACGATTTTACTCGAATTAACAGATTTTTTGTCGGCGATTTTCTGAATTTAGCTAGTGGTTGAACAAAATGGACATCGCTGTCATGAAAGTTATATATAAGTTTTGAGATCGTTTATTTGGAGACTTTGGCGAAAAGGTTTGCAAAGTAATTTTTTATTTTCTTTCAAGTGGAACTGAGACTACTATAACTGTGTTATAGTTGTCTCAGAGTGGAAGGACCGTCGGGCGTGGCTTGTAACCAAATCGAAAGTGGAAGGTCGCGAACATCGGACCACCGCTAATTTGAACCCCTGCCTCTAAATTGAAAGATACGAAAATTTCGTCTTCTAATTTGAAATTGCCGCCAACAGCATGAACAGTTGAACTTATATAATAGACTACTGACGTAGCCATTTGGGAAATCTAAACTACTTGTCTTTAAAGATTTTCGGCGATTAAATATTTCATACAATTGTTCTTTGACATCTTAGCCAAAAGCACAGGCGATAATAAACTACATAAGGATTCCTAATGAGCACGACTTCCTATGTGCAACTTCAAAACTTTTGGGTGGTTCGACGATCATTTAAGGTTTTTCTGGTTATATTTTTTGTAATTCAGAATTAAAAGTATTAAAAAAGTGTTCAATTAGTTACATATAACATAGTAGCCAGCTAGATAATAACAATGGCAAATATTTCAGCATTTATTGGGTAGACCATAAATCTAGGGTGCTCGCATAATGCAGCTTAACTGCATAAAAATCTAAGTACATGTTTAGATTCAGCATATCAAAAAAGCCCAAGAATTCAATTTTTGTTAAAATCAACCTTAGTTTAATTTTGGACCCTTTGAAGTTAATGTAGACCAATTTGAAAACGGGACTAAAAATTAAGAATCTACATACACAGTTAGATTTGGCATATCAAAGAACCCCAATTATTCAATTTTTGATGAAATCAAACAAAGTTTAATTTTGGACCCCTTTTTGGATCAACTTGAAAACTGGGCCAATAATCAAAAATCTAAGTACATTTTTAGATTCAGCATATCAAAGAACCCCAAGAATTTATTTTTTGTTAAAATCAAACTAAGTTTAATTTTGGACCCTTTGGACCTTAATGTAGACCAATTTGAAAACGGGACCAAAAATTAAGAATCTACATACACAGTTAGATTCGGCATATCAAAGAACCCCAATTATTCAATTTTTGATGAAATCAAACAAAGTTCAATTTTGGACCCTTTGGGCTCCTTATTCCTAAACTGTTGGGACCAAAACTCCCAAAATCAAACCCAACCTTCCTTTTGTATTAATAAACCTTGTGTTTAAATTTCAATGATTTCTATTTACTTATACTAAAGTTATTGTGCAAAAACCCAGAATAATGCTTATTTGGGCCCTTTTTTGGCCCCTAATTCCTTAACAGTTGGAACCAAAACACCCAAAATCAATCCCAACCTTCCTTTTGTGGTCATAAACTTTGTGTCAAAATATCATTGATTTCTATTTACTTAAACTAAAGTTATAGTGCGAAAACCAAGAAAATGCTTATTTTGGTCCTTTTTGGCCCCTAATTCCTAAAATGTTGGGACCAAAACTCCCAAAATCAATCCCAACCTTCCTTTTGTGGTCATAAACCTTGTGTTAAAATTTCATAGATTTCTATTCACTTTTACTAAAGTTAGAGTGCGAAAACTAAAAGTATTCGGACGACAACGACAACGACGCAGCCAACATGATACCAATATACGACCAAAAAATTTTCAATTTTTGCAGTCGTATAAAAACTCCATCAAAATCCTAAAAATCTGAATGTGTGAGTATGTTAAATGAAAGATTGACAGACATCAGTATTTACAAATCACTTAGGCATTGACACAGTTGAAAATATATTTCTCGTCTCATTTTTTTATATGGGTTTTGGTATGGATTTAAGACACTTTAAAGAGACAGACATTTTTTCCATTGACAATTTCTGAATGACACAATATTGCTTAAAATGTTAAAATCACATAAGGTTATCAAATCATTACCATCACTGCACTTCATGGCAAATCTCTCAATAGTATTATCAATGTCGCCATTAAATGGTGCTTGTATTAACTGTGGACTATCTGGTGGTGTAGGTACCCCTCCCATGCCATTTTGGTCATCATCATAGCCATTTTCTTCCTCATTGCTATCCTCTTCACCTTCCTTGGCCCTCTGCACCATTTCAGCAGACTCCATTTCAGCTTTATCACAGTCATGTATCCCTACTATCAAGCTGTAGTCCATTAAATGTAAGCTTGCCAAAAACTGTGTAATCAAACATAATATAATATTTTGTTATTCATTTCTCATATTCTACATTACAAATGTATATATACATATCTACTATTTCTTGTAGACTTAGAGCAATAAAACAAAAATGTATGTAAACAGTTTATTGATTGTTACTATCTTTAAATGAAAATCCAGCACCTGGAGGAAATTACACTTATACCAGTCAGTGAATATCAAAAATGTTAAGATCTGAAATCTTGCCTAAACAAGTGAATGTGTGAGCTACTGCTCACTGATGATATCCCCGCCCAAATATTTTGGTAAACAGGAAGTTGTTGAGTGTTGAACTTGAAAAAGATCACACAGTGTAGCTGACTTATATAAACCCTGAAATAAAATTTTAGAAATCCTTGTAGTGTAGTTTCTATTAAAAAATTGTGATGAAATTTTAAACTGGGCTATCACGAGTAAAATGATACAAGTGTTCGGTAAACAGGAAGTTATCGAGTGATGAATATGAAAACGTATCCCACAGTATAGCAGACTTACATTAAGCCTGAAACCAAATATCAGAAATCCTTGCAGTGTAGTTCCTGAGAAAGATGAAACGAAAAATATTAATGGTACAGACGGATGGATGGATGGACTGACTGACAGATGGACGAACATAAGTGATGACATAGTTTTTTAAAGCAGGGGTATACAAAGAAAATTCTTATATGTTTCTGGTCCCCAAAAGAGAATTAAACTGTTATAAAAAAAATATATATCAAAGCATACATTATATTTCTCAATCTAAGTTTTTTTCTTCTCCTAAGTGTAATACTTTTTACACTGGGAATTATTTATTTTTATTTAACAGACAAGGAGAATTAATTGCATTTCTGAAATATGAATACGATATAAATTCACATGAAAGAATAAAAAATCTAGTAATTATATTTGAAGACAATTTGATTACTTCACACACATTTGAAATATGGTGAAACATAGAAAAGCACTGTAAACAGTTCTTTTGTTCTTTTGTTCTTTTGTTCAGTAACCTGTTTCTTTTGATTTAAACAATAAAACAAATGTTTCTTTGTTTTTGTGAAGTGTCTGTAAGAATTTCCTGACTTGAATTGAATATTCTTCCTGTTAAAAGATCAACTATCCTTAATTTTTCTTATCTTCCTTAAATAAGTAGGGTTTTTTTCTTTTTATAATTGCAGACTTCTTTTAAAACTCTTCTCATACTTGTCAATCTTGAATACTATCCTGTCATATACAAAAATAAAATGTTGATTTTTCAAGTTTGTATTTTATGTACACCAGGAAGCTAATGCAACTGCATATGGTCGTCATGTGTTCAAATCTAAACGTTTTTCTTTTAGTTTTTACTTCAGGTATTGTGCTTGAGATAAACATTTTTATTATTGAAGTTTCTGAATTTCTAACTTCTCTTGTGCTTGAGATAATTATAAACATATTATTTATTGAAGTTTCTGAATTTCTAACTTCTCTTGTACTTGAGATAAACAATAAAACATATTATTTATTGAAGTTTCTGAATTTCTAACTTCTCTTGTGCTTGAGATAAACATATTATATATTGAAGTTTCTGAATTTCTAACTTCTCTTGTGCTTGAGATAAACATATTATTTATTGAAGTTTCTGAATTTCTAACTTCTCTTGTGTTTGAGATAAACATATTATTTATTGAAGTTTCTGAATTTCTAACTTCTCTTGTACTTGAGATAAACATATTATTTATTGAAGTTTCTGAATTTCTAACTTCTCTTGTGCTTGAGATAAACATATTATATATTGAAGTTTCTGAATTTCTAACTTCTCTTGTGCTTGAGATAAACATATTATATATTGAAGTTTCTGAATTTCTAACTTCTCTTGTGCTTGAGATAAACATGTTATTTATTGAAGTTTCTGAATTTCTAACTTCTCTTGTGCTTGAGATAAACATATTATATATTGAAGTTTCTGAATTTCTAACTTCTCTTGTGCTTGAGATAAACATATTATTTATTGAAGTTTCTGAATTTCTAACTTCTCTTGTGCTTGAGATAAACATATTATTTATTGAAGTTTCTGAATTTATAACTTCTCACTTTGAGCATTATGACATGCAGAATATTACGACCTTGAAATTACCCTACAGCCTTTACAGTGATTTTTATTTTAATTTGTGTATTATGATTTTCATGGCTTGTCCTATGAGAAAAAATTCTAAAAGATGACTGCACACATAGTAGATTCCTTATTGTTTGATGAATAACAATTTGCGTGGATTTCGTGGGTACAGGTGAACCACAAATTTGAATGTCAACGAATTACAAATTTTCTATAAGGTTGTTGCAGATTTGGGCAAAACCACAAAAATATATTAATCCACAAATATTCTGGTACTAAACCATGAATATCAAGAAAATAATATTTTTTTGCTTGTTTTAAAACTTGACTGATGAAACTTGTTAAAATAATAAAACCAATGAAAAGCAATGGACCAAATTGCTGAAATCACAATATAAAGCCATAGCAAAATTCTTCTACACAGTTAAGATTTTATCAAGTATTTCATAAATACCTCAATTAGTTGCCCACATAATTTGTTTTCATGTACATTTACACTGACTAGGACTATATATTAGATTTATTAGTTTTTCATAGGTTTAAAGATATTTCATTCATAAATTTATCTATGCAGACACTTTCATTTATTTTGATCCCTGTTTATTACATTGTGAAACTGAGTCTTCTTTTATTTCTTCTGAATAAGTCATATTCAAAAGATTTTTCATTTTTGACATTTTGTCAAAAAAAAATCAGACATGTAACTGAAAACATTGAAGGGGATTTTCCGGTAATTGAGATATCCCATTTTGTAAAGTATTGGATAAAATTATAGTCGTTGATATTTAATACATTAGAAATATAATGTAGAGTATTTCATCTTTGAAGGTCCGATTTCTTACAATTTCAAGATATAAGGCACATTGTACATACTGGATTAATTTTTACTAAACAAAGTGCATAAATAATCATAAACTCAATTTATAACAACCATTAATAAAAGGTGGCAAAGCAAACATATCATTTAGGAAGACATAGAAAACTGACATTTTCAATCCTGCAAATTTGTTCTTCCCGTAAGAGTAATTTACCTCTGCATCCTTGGTAATAGTTGTCATTAGTTTATCTTTTGTATCTTTACCCAGGAATAAAACAGCTTCATCTCGGATAAAATCATTGTCTTTATATGTTGGTAAGTCTTTAGACTGTAACAATAAACATCAAATTATGCAAATTACTTGACAAAATGGCATGTATGATAATGAACTATAAAACGTATCATCATAATTGAATTTGATTTACTTGTGTTTAGGGGTAGAGATGATAGATATGTTTCTAAGAACCAGTTAAAGTGTAGATTGCAAATAAATTAGTAACTTTAGAGTGTACATTATCATATTACAGTTACAGTATTATTTGAATTACTTGATAGTTATCAAAGACAGTTTTTTGTCATGGCATTCTGTCCTAACAAAGTCTTCTTTGTTTTAACATATATGTAATGTTTTAAAAGGAATTGAAAGGTTTTATAATGAAAGAACTTAAGACTGAACATCTTATTACAACATCAAGATGTGTCTAATGAACAAAATTACAGCTGACTGCATTGAGTGTGTAGGTAAAGGTAATATCTTTGGTTAGCTTGCTTACTAGCTGAACCTTGATGTCCTTACTATGTTAAGTAAACTACCCTCCTTTAAGAGTGGACTAGTCAGACAGATAACCATTCTATCTCTCTGAAGGACTAGATTACTTCGAAAGGAGGGTGGTATACCTTACATAATAATGACTTCACAGTTCAGCTAGCTAGCAAGCTAACCAAAGGTATTACCTTTAACTACACACTCAATGAAATCAGCTGTAATTGATATTCATTGACTGGTGATTGAAGTAATTTTACCTTTTCTTTATCACTTGCATGTCTGTCTACAGTTGACCCCTGTAAATATAGATATGTATATATATAGTTTAAAAGTGAAAAACACAAAAAATCACATCTAAATAAAACATTGTTTCTGTTAGCGCTTTCACCGCATCTCATGCGGTTCATCAGATAGAATTGTTATTGTTAATGGTAATGACTTGTGACGTTACGTTATAGTATATATATATATACACACAAATATATAATGCTTCTAAAGATTGTTTATTTTAGGAAGGAGATAATTAGGTAACACTCTATTTAATTTTCATAATCATATACCCACAGAAAATTATACTTCTAAAATAATCTTTTCTAGTTTCACTGATGACTGTCAATTGAGTATAAAATATGTGTTACAATACTTGTAATGTCCATAAGCTACTATTTAATATGTTTTTTGTAGCATTGTAACTCTAACTGTATAAAAAAAATAAACAAGCTCAAATGTATGAACATGTCGAAAGAACAGTTTTTTGTATTTATAATACATGTTTGTTTGACTGTCTTGAGTTGCTCATCATTTGGCCTTACAAAGAAGTTTCTGATAGACTTGGTAGCATTTTGGACTAAAAGGACTTCTAAAGAAGTAAATATTCTTGCATGATATGAAATGTCAACTATGCCACCATGGTCAATTATTTGTTTTTTATTAGAGACTTCAAACATGTTTGAATTTTTGCATGTTTACATTGCTCATTTATCTGGAAATAAAAACATTATCATGAGTTCTACAGATTTTGATTGGCTTTTCACAACTGTCTCTCTTGTGAAAACTTCAAAATAAGGAACTTACAATTTTTTCATGTATATTTTCACAAAATCATGTTTTCTGAGAACACATTTTTTATTTAGGGTCCAGCTGAGACCCACCTACAGTCGCTGCATTGAAGACCCATTGGCATCCTTCAGCTGTTATCTGCTCTGTGGTTGGGATGAGGTCTCTTTGACATATTCCTCATTTCCATTGTCAATTTTATTTTGAACTTTTCATGACCACAATTGTGCAATCAGGACAAGAGATCAAATCTTGTAGTTGGAAGGTATGTGTTTCATTTTAATTTTAAATCGAATAAACATATCTGCTCTTACCTTCAAATCATATTTTTTGTGAATTGTTAACCTCGGACTGAATACATTTCTCATAATAATTAAATAATGTTCTACATCATTAACTGTAATTCTGTACATTCCAAGGTAATGTGGTAATAATGTGTGAGCATGAACTTCTACTATGTACTGAAAGTAAACAAACATAATAATGTGTGAGCATGACATTTTACTATGTACTGAAAGTAAACAAACATAATAATGTGTGAGCATGAACTTCTACTATGTACTGAAAGTAAACAAACATAATGATGTCTAGGCATGAACTTCTACTATGTACTGAAAGTAAACAAACATAATAATGTGTGAGCATGAACTTCTACTATGTACTGAAAGTAAACAAACATAATAATGTGTGAGCATGAACTTCTACTATGTACTGAAAGTAAACAAACATAATAATGTCTAGGCATGAACTTCTACTATGTACTGAAAGTAAACAAACATAATAATGTCTGGGCATGAACTTCTGCTATGTACTGAAAGTAAACAAACATAATAATGTGTGAGCATGAACTTCTACTATGTACTGAAAGTAAACAAACATAATAATGTGTGAGCATGAATTTCTACTATGTACTGAAAGTAAACAAACATAATGATGTCTAGGTATGAACTTCTACTATGTACTGAAAGTAAGCAAACATAATAATGTGTGAGCATGAACTTCTACTATGTACTGAAAGTAAACAAACATAATAATGTCTAGGTATGAACTTCTACTATGTACTGAAAATAAACAAACATAATAATGTCTGGGCATGAACTTATGCTTTTTACTGAAAATAAACAAACACTTCATATTACAATACAGAAATTATCTCGTCAACAGTTAGGGTATTTTATACCATTTGAATTTTGATTCAATATTTGTTCCTCTTAAAGATATGACCTTCTGTTACAAATAGCTCCAAATCATATTTCAAGTTCTTTTTAAAAAAATTGTCTTCGCATTATAATAAATAACTAGAACACAACCCCCAAATCGCGGACATATATAATACAGCTTGTGAACTGTTGTAGGATGATTTTTTGTAAAAGATATTATGTATGGAGAATTTCATAAAAGGTATCAAAAGCCCTCTCCCTTGTTTCCTTTCTGTTAAATTCAATTATTTTCGTGTTTCTGGCCTCAGACCACAATTATTCCCTTCCTTTGCTACAATGCTTCTTTTGCTAAAAGTCAAATCAAATTAAAAATTTGCACCGTTTCAAACATGAAATAAATGTAACTGCTTATATATAGACCATTATTAGTCTAATAAAAAAATGCTTCTAGGACAATCCATCAGTGCCTTTTGTTTTGAGAGCCTTATTAACATACCAATGGTAGGATATGAATCATGTTTAAATGTCTTAAACCGACTTAGGCTAATTTGAGGGGTGGTCGGAGGGGTTCTGATCCCGAAATCCCGGGCTTAAAATCATGAAATCCCGAGATGCAGAATTTAAAAAAAATCATATCCCGAAATCGAAAAATATATTCCCGGATTCCGTAAGGATCAATTCCCAAATTCCGAGCTTAAAAACACCCGATCCCGACGCCCCAAAAAAGGTCCTGCCTCCCTCTAATCTCTACCTTACTTTCATTTTTGCCAAATCACTATTTTCCCTTTGAACCATAAATTTCTATGCCCCATTTATGGACATTATGTTTTCAAGTCTGTTCATCCGTGCGTTCGTTCAGTTGTTCGGTCGTCAATCCGTCCGTCCGTCTCAGGGATGGGCACGATTACTGACAAATGTAATCGATTAATAATCGATTACATGAAGGATTTTTGTGCAATCGATTAATAATCGATTACTCAAATTTTAGTATGTAATCGATTACAATCGATTACTTTATCAAAAGTAATTACATTACTTTTCGATTACTGTCAATTACATACTTCAACATTTCAACAAAAAATAACATAAGTAAAACACAATTATATTGCTCAAAATTTGTAAAGTGAAAATAAAGATCTTTACAAAATGCATCAATCAAAGCATTGTTTCTAAATTATAAGCTAATAGCTGTTTTTAAGATCAAATCTCTTGATGAAGATTATAAATATTTAAAAAAATCTTGAAATTTTGACTTTTAACATCAATGAAACATGTCATCGCATTGTAATAATCACTTATCCATAACTAATTGTTTTTTCAAATATTTAGCTTTTTTGTTTTTACTCTTTATATATAAAAATATAAAAAAAAGTAGAATAATTAATTAGTTCAGCTAATTTTTAAGATCAAAATTTATTTTTATAATGACATGCATGATTTAAACCTTTTGGTTGGATAACCACCCTAATTAAAGATTATTTAACTGCCACTGGAGTACAATTTATAACCTGGGGCTAAATATTGTAAATTTACTTCTTAATTAGACATTTATAAGATAATTGAAATAAAAACAAAGTATGTTTGTTATTGATTAGAAGACTTTGATCTTCTCATTAATCAAGGCAAGAATTTTGTTAAGATTTGTAACTTCTTCAATCAAATTATATACAAAATATATTTATAGTGTCAAAGGGATACATGTATCTATTTCTAAAAAGAATTGCTATGCATTGCCATTGGTTCATTGTAAAAGGATTTTGTGTTATTTTTTAATTTAATTTATATACATGTAAATCATAAAAATTTAGAAATCAACTGTTTATCTATTCTAAACTTTAATTTCAACTCTGATTGAAAATGTTGTTTTCAGGAAAGTTAATACAAATAAGCTTACTCCTTTAAAAAAATGTAGTACAGAACTTAACAAAAGACAGACACATTTCTTATTTAAGATCAATTTTATTATTTCAAATCTATTTTCTTTTCAAATATTAAAGCTCTTGAATTATTGACAAGCACATTCATCCATTTGTTTCAAAAGCTAGATATAAAGTAAATTTAAGAAGGGGATCTGGTTACTCATAAAAAATTAATGCAGCTTGAGACAATAGAAAGATATAATTTTTTTATCTATACTACAGTGATAACATACATATTTTCCTCTGAAATAGGTTATTTTTCATCAAACTATTTTACTAAAGTAATCGAAATGTAATCGAAAAGTAATCGATGATTACATCCAAATTTTTGCTGTAATCGATTAAATTACGATTA
Source organism: Mytilus galloprovincialis (assembly GCF_965363235.1). Lineage (NCBI taxonomy): Eukaryota > Metazoa > Mollusca > Bivalvia > Mytilida > Mytilidae > Mytilus > Mytilus galloprovincialis. The sequence continues at coordinate 100,560,726 of NC_134839.1, forward strand.
CATGTAATCGAAAATGTCTTCGATTACAGATTACTGTCGATTACTTGAAAAAATGTAATCAATTACAATCGATTACGATTACAGATTACGATTACCCCATCCCTGGTCCGTCTATCTGTCTGTCCCGCTTCAGGTTAAAGTTTTTGGTCGAGGTAGTTTTAGATGAAGTTGAGCATGTTTTATTCATTAATATATATCAGGGTTCGAAATAAGCGCTATCCCGCTTGCCCGAGGCAAGTAAAATCTGCAGCGGGCAAGTGAATCTCATCACATAGTTGTCCGCCGGGCAAGTTGAAATTTTGTGTTAGTGTTTCATTCTATCATGTCAATTAATATAATAATATATGCAATAGGTCTTAACCATTTATTGTTAATGAATTTGTGCCAATAAAATATTTGTAGAACTATGTCAGACGTAATTTTGTACGATGTACAACTGTGTATTATTGTATTGTTATTTTCGCCGTCTTTATTTATTTCATATGCGCATGCCAGGAAAATCGTAAACATCGTAGTTTGTCCCGAATAATTCTATTGGTCAATTCCTATGCGTAAGCCAATGAGCTTTAGAATGTTCAGTCGCACCTGCTCGGGGATTTCCGCAATTGTGAAAGGAAGTCGATACAATGATCCAATCAGAACGCGTTTTGCAAACGACTTTTGAGTTGATTTAAAAATGAAAGTAGAAAGAAACAAATGGAAAACTTTTTAGTAAATTATGTCCCCCCTTTAAAAAAACTTAAAGAATCCAACGTCAACAATGTAAAATAAATTATAATTGCATTGTTTAGAATGAAGCATATTTTTTACAGGAAATTTGACAATTGGGTCAGTTTCTACATGTACATCTGAAATTTTTTTGTCACTTTTTTCTGTAATTTTAAGTAAAAGTTTTTGTTTAAAAAAGGGTGTATAGAAACTTGAAATCATCTGCCAGGAGAGGTCTAGAATGCAGGATTTGGCACCATTTATCCCAGAGCTTCTGGGGGCCTTAAGCGGCCCCCAGACCCCTAGCCGTAAGTGCAACGAGCCATGCTCGTCGGCGCGGTCGGCTGTGCCGTCCGCATTAGTCGGACAAGTTAACAGATACAAGGGCAAGTTAATCTAGATATTGACTTGCCCTTTGGGCAAGTCAATGGTCTTTTCTTATTTCTACCCCTGTATATGCAAGTGGTATGACCCCTTAAATAGTAAACATTTTAAAGAAAACAGCAGACAGAATCTATGTTAGTATAGAAAGTCCCTGACAGAATACAGGGAGCCTCTATATATTAAAGTAGTATAATTGTAGTTTACATGTAGATAAACGCCGAAAATAATTCTCATCACTAAGGAGGTATAACCAGATGCTCCGCAGGGCGCAGCTTTATACGACCGCAGAGGTTGAACCCTGAACTGTTGGGGCAAGTATGGACACAACATTTAAGCTGGATTCAGCTCTAAATTTGGAATGTGATTAAATAGTTGACACAGCATAGGTTTCAGACACGGAATGAATGTGGTCTTACTCAAATGAACTTAAAATATTTTTTTGCCTTTGAGTAATTCACTATGCTGTTGAACATTAATCCTCTCAAAAAAATGTTTGAAGAAATTTTCTTTTTATTTATGAAATCTGAAATGAGAAAAATTTAACCCCCCCCCCCCCCCATTTTTTTTTCACATCCCCCTTTCCCTTTTTCCAAAACTGATCTCAATTCAAATTTCTAATGAGTTTGCAACAATAACTACTCATTTAAATACATCATAAAATATTAAAATGAAACAAAAGGTGCTTGTTATCACTGAATGGTAAAGATTGTTTTAATTTATCAGTTGGTAGTAAAAGTGAATATACTTTGTATACTGTATAAAACAATGATTGAAGTTGATTCAACTACTATTCTGGACAAAGAAAGATAACTCCAATCAATTGAAAATTTCTTGCTATTGCACAATATTGTGCAATTAGATATTTCTTGCTATTGCGCAATACTGTGCAATTGAAAATATTTGCTATTGCACAATACTGTGCAATTGAAGATTTCTTGCTATTGCTGAATACTGTGCAATTGAAAATTTCTTGCTATTGCACAATACTTAATATAATAATTTTGGATCCTGATTTGAACCAACTTGAAAACTGGGCCCATAATCAAAAATCTAAGTACATGTTTAGATTCAGCATATCAAAAAGCCCAAGAATTCAATTTTTGTTAAAATCAAACTTAGTTTAATTTTGGACCCTTTGGACTTTAATGTAGACCAATTTGAAAACGGGACTAAAAATTAAGAATCTACATACACAGTTAGATTTGGCATATCAAAGAACCCCAATTATTCAATTTTTGATGAAATCAAACAAAGTTTAATTTTGGAACCCGATTTGGACCAACTTGAAAACTGGGTCAATAATCAAAAATTTGTAAGGGTTCCGCGGAACCCAGTGTCTCGCCTATTTTTGCTGTAAATCACAGGCTCAACAACAATGAGGAAAAAAATCAATAAAAATATTCCTCTTGTTACTATTTTATGATTGTAAGAAAATCTAAGTCCATTTGAAAGTAAATTACAGAAAAAAACAGAGTAATCTTTTTACAAACTTTACTTCTGGATACAATCTTATGATCATAAATAAGGTTATTTCCAAGTTTGGTACAAACCCAGGATAGTTTAAGAAAGTTATTTAAATTTTAAAAACTTTAACCACAGAGTGAATGTAATGGTTCCCTGCAGAAAAAACTAAGTCCATTTATAAGTAAAATACGGAAAAAATTGAATTTTATTTTTACAAAATTTTCTTCTGGATACTATCTTATGATCATAAACAAGCTTCTGTCCAAGTTTGGTACAAACCCAGGATAGTTAAAGAAAGTTATTAAAATTCTAAAAACTTTAACCACAGAGTGAATGTAATGTTTCCCCGCAGAAAAAACTAAGTCCATTTATAAGTAAAATACGGAAAAAATGGAATTTTATTTTTACAAAATTTACTTCTGGATATTATCTTATGATCATAAACAAGCTTCTGTCCAAGTTTGGTACAAACCCAGGATAGTTTGAGAAAGTTATTAAAATTCTAAAAACTTTAACCACAGAGTGAATGTTTTGTTTCCCTGCAGAAAAAACTAAGTCCATTTATAGTAAAATACGGAAAAAATGGAATTTTATTTTTACAAAATTTACTTCTGGATACTATCTTGTGATCATAAACAAGCTTCTGTCAAAGTTTGGTAGAAATCCAGTATAGTTTAAGAAAGTTATTAAAATTTCAAAAACTTTAACCACAGAGTGAATATTTGTTGACGCCGCCGACGACGCCGACGACGACGGAATGTAGGATCGCTTAGTCTCGCTTTTTCGACTAAAGTCGAAGGCTCGACAAAAATCTAAGTACATTTGTAGATTCAGCATATCAAAGAACCCCAAGGATTCAATTTTTGTTAAAATCAAACTAAGTTTAATTTTGGACCCTTTGGACCTTAATGTAGACCAATTTGAAAACGGTACCAAAAATTAAGAATCTACATACACAGTTAGATTCAGCATATCAAAGAACCCCAATTATTCAATTTTTGATGAAATCAAACAAAGTTCAATTTTGGACCCTTTGGGCCCCTTATTCCTAAACTGTTGGGACCAAAACTCCCAAAATCAAACCCAACCTTCCTTTAGTGGTCATGAACCTTGTGTTTAAATTTCATAGATTTCTATTTACTTATACTAAAGTTATGGTGTGAAAACCAAGAATAATGCTTACTTGGGCCCCTTTTTGGCCCCTAATTCCTAAACTGTTCAGACCTCAACTCCCAAAATCAATCCCAACCTTCCTTTTGTGGTCATACACCTTGTGTCAAAATTTCATTGATTTCTATTAAATTATACTAAAGTTATTGTGCGAAAACCAAGAATAATGCTTATTTGGGCCCTTTTTTTGGCCCTTTATTCCTAAACTGTTTGAACTAAAACTCCCAAAATCAATCCCAACCTTCCTTTTGTGGTCATAAACCTTGTGTAAAAATTTCATAGATTTCTATTTACTTAAACTAAAGTTATAGTGCAAAAAACCAAGAAAATGCTTATTCGGGCCCTTTTTGACCCCTAATTCCTAAAATGTAAATACCAAAACTCCCAAAATCAATCCCAACCTTCCTTTTGTGGTCATACACCTTGTGTCAAAATTTCATAGATTTCTATTCACTTTTACTAAAGTTAGAGTGCAAAAATTAAAAGTATTCGGACGACGACGACGACGCAGATGACGACGCCAACGTCATACCAATATACGACCAAAAACTTTTCAATTTTTGCGGTCGTATGATAATTGTGGTTCTTGCGATCTAAACACCATGATATGAAACACGAAAAATAATTGTCCACTCTTTGGAGGTATAATAGTTGTGATTCTTGCGATCTAAACACCATGATATGGAGAACGCTCTGAATGGCTTATTCATTTTTCATTTTTTGTTATCTATCATACTATTGGTTGTACTTGTGTCACATATTTTACTTATTTTAATATATATGCAACTGGTATGACACCTTAGATAGTAAACGTTAATATTTCAAAGAAAACAGTAGACAGAATACAGAGAGTCTCTATATATATGGAAGTAGTATAATCGTAGTTTACATGTAGATATTAAAACGTGAAAAATAATTGTCCTCTATAAGGAGGTATAATAGTTGTGGTCTTGCGATCTAAACACCATGATATTGAGAACGCTCTGATTGGCTTATTTATTTTTCATTTTTGTTATCTATCATACGATTAGTTGTATTTGTGCATGTTTCTCAAACCGGAAGTCTTATCTATGACTAAAATTCAGTCTGATGACGGAATCATATCCGGACTCCTTTTTTGTCGTTTTTCTCCCAAAATAACTCAATCTGAATAATCATAAGAATGGATGACAAATGTGACTATGCATGTTACCTATAGGACAAAGAGGCATGATGATTGATTTATTGTGAAAGGAAGAGAAGCGACACACAAAATGAGGTCTTCTTGTTTAATAGTATAGATAATAATTTTATGTTTCACATGTATTCATGGTAAAAAATAAAAGGTACAAGATGTTGAACTATGCTATTTGACTATTCTGCTTTCATTCTGTTTAGTTGTTTTAACAAGATAAGGTTGTTTTCCTCATCTAATGATATTGTTAATTGTCTTCCTTACCATGATGATATTGGTTATTATCTCCCTTATCTGATAATAATGTCAATTATCTCCCTTATCTGATGATATTGTAAATTATCTTCCTTACCTGATGATATTGTTTAAGTATGTGATGCATTTGTTCCACTTCCTCAGTGACTAGACTTTTAATGAAGTATTTTTTATCATGAGACATAAACATCCTTGCACCACTCCTCCCTGGAGAATCAATCTCAACTGGTTGTTTGTTGGTCAATGAATTCTGTAAACAAAATTCTAGTTTATAAATTGCATTTGAAGTCAATTTTCCGTATAAACTACCAAGGTATATCCTGACACATTTAAAAAAAAAATTAACAGTAGATACATGTAGCTGCTAAAGCAACAAGAAAGAGTGCACATGACGAAAAGTCTAACCTGTTTTACAGATTATGATAAAAATTCAGCAATTTTTCCATTTGTAAAGAGGCAGAACTCTTAAACAGTAAAAGCGGGGGATAAAATGTTATGGCAACATTCAATGTCTTGTTTTAAAGGGGCACTGGCTGTCAAATTCATGGTCACCGATTTGACTCAAATTCTAATATTTGATTTATAACAATGTAAAACATTTATTTAAACTATCAAAAGTCTAAAATAAACAGTTTACAGAGCATGGGGTAGATAATATATAGGTTCGTTTCGTCCAGACGCCATCTAATTAACTATTAATTTGACCTCAGATGATCATATAAGCAATGTTAACATAAGTAAAGAAATGAACAGATTAAACCAACACGTGCAATTGGATTTTTATAGGTCTGTTTGATTCTATTTTATAGATTAAAAATAGATGTTTCTCATTGCTTTCAACCGTATAAGAATGATTTTATGTGCATCGAATTAATAATTAAATGATTGACCGTAGTTTCACTTTCATTGTTGACATTCTTTTTCTTTAAATAACCAGTACATGTACAATGCATGCGTTGTCAATCTCTAGCTAGGGGTTAAATTGAAGTTCACATGAATACGGATTTAAAGAGGTCGACTCATTCACTTGCAAGTGAATGACTAATTATCAATGTTTCTTAGCGTAATTTGACAAAATTGAACCTTTTTGGCTGCAAAAAGCGAGTTGTTATTTCACTATTTCACTTTCATTATTGATTGAACAAAAAAAAATCAAACGTTAGATTTTTTATATATCTCGTAGCTAGTGCCCCTTTAAGGGCAAACAAAGGGAAAAAATAATGAAAAATTAATCCAATTTAAGTATTTGAAGATATATGCAAATCTTATAAGAATTATCAGTTTACAGATTCTTCTTGAAGTCTCTCCTTCACTCTCTAAAGACTGTTGCCTGTTAAATGTATCTAAGGCCAACATTAAAAATATCTTTGTTTCCCCTCTCCCGACTGAGGTTGTTAGGGTATGGGTAGGTAGGTAGGCAAATTATTTTATTTTATTCCTTGATATGGTTTTCTATATTGAATTTGTACAAAATTCAACAGGTAAGACTCAAGTCAAGAAAAGTGGGGTATTCCCTGTATTCTAATTCAGTGTACACCACAGTTTTCTGGTGTTAAAAAAACAGTATACAGGGACCTTCTTTTTTTCCCTATTCATTTAATTTAATGAAATCTACAAAAGCGCACATTCTACTTGTGATACTAATGCCTATTGATAGCAAGTGTTTTTTTAGTTAAAAAATCAAGCTTATTTCAAGTCTAATTTGATGCATAACTCACAACAAAACAATTCCTTTGTTCACCAATTCATACCTTGATCATCAATTATGAGATGACAAAAAGATACATGTATGTTAATCACTTGGGAATTAAAATTCAATGAATAAAAATTTTCAATAGAAGTGAACATAATTCAGTTATGTTCAGTTACACCTGGATCATGCAGCTTGGTCAATTGATTCCCAAACAAAGATTTGTATGTTTTTTTGGAGTTCTAGAAGAAACAAGGCTTCCGTTTATATTCATGTTTTGTATTTCCTAAAATACTTTTAATAAGTATTTACGAATTCTACTGATGCAGGTATAACGTTAAAACGTATCCTTTTGTAATTTTCATGCCATAAATTGAAAAAGGAAATCTCATTTAAACTGTTTTTTTTTACACCAGAAAACAGGGACGTTCCCTGAAAGCAGGGAATACATGTATCCCACATTTCCTGACTTGTGCCCAACCTGTTCAAAGACAAAGTAGATAGATTTTAAGGCACGAGTCAGACCATTTTCACTCAAAGTCTTTAAGATTTTATCCTTTAAACAGGAACAGAGGTTAGACACAAAGCAAATCAAGATGCACTCAGCGGATTGAAAGATGCTTCATTTTTTTTTTTTTATTTTCAAAAAAAGATCACCCTTGCAAACAAACAAATCGTGTGGGAAAGCATTTTGTTTGTTTTCCTTGATTCCGAATCATGTAGACCCTTCAATGCAAAAATACCTTGATTTAAAACGCTCATTGACAACAGCATCGGAAAGGTATCCCCAAAACCCAACGATCGTTGACTTCAGCATTGGAAAAATATCACCAATAACCAACATAGCAAAAAACAAAATAGTAGACAAGAATGGCCAATAAAATTTTTCGGGTAGCAGTGATTTTACCGGGTCGGTCGTGTGAGGGGAAACAAGCAATATTTTATTTTTGGCCTAATTCTTCCATGCAGAGTCACTAGTAAAGTCTCTCTAGCATTTTCTTTGTTTTAACAATTTTTCTTTTATGAAAAGTGGTTCACTAATATTTTGAGCTTGATTTCTGAGTGGAATTATGTTTATTAAAACTTACCATATAATCATGATCATCTATATCAAATCTTTCGCGTAAATTTCTGAACACAAGAGGGCAATATTCTTTGACCTTATAATGACTAGGCATTATATCTCTAAAAGAAAAAAAAGACATATATTCATAATTAGTGTACAGCAATAAGATATAAATATTTAAACATACATACATAAAGCACAAAGAGTACAAAGGCAAGAGTTGTGATCTTTATGGATCTTAAATAGATAAAAACATTTTTTTTATGTCAGCTTTATACCTGTGCTTGGAAATGAAGTGGTTACCTCAACTGATTATTAATGTCACATAATAAAAATTTTAAAAAATTAAAAAAAATTGAAAAATTGCAGAAATTTCAGTCTATCAATTGCTGTTGTAACCTTGAGTCTTGACCATTGACCAAATTTACTCAAAATCAATAGGAGTCTATTTCACACTAAATTGCATTAAAATAGCTACCAAAGATTGGCAAAGAACTTATCTATGTCTAAAAATATTGTCCCAAAACAAATCTTTTTAAAATTTCAGTCTATTCATAGGTTCTTTGAGCATAACTTTTGACATAGTGAACCAAAAATTAATACCCGACTTGTCCTTTCCAGGGGGGGCATATCTTCAAGCTTAATTCTGGAAAAGTTTCAACGTGTCTTTTGATTTAAAAATTTTTGGGTTGCTGTCTCATTGACATTAACTTTATACATCCTTTTATTCATATACATGTATTCTCCAAGTTGCCTTAAGTAGCCTATATAATATCTATACATTAAATTATTATTGACTATGTACAGTATGATCAATACACATGATAAAGTAGCGTATTAATTCTGCTATACAAGGTCCAATTATTACCCAATACCATGTGGTAACAACTCATCAATTATCTCGTCAATTTAATCAATACAATCATATAACTCCACAAGAACCTTTAATTGTTTGTCTGGTAGTTGCAAAATAAATGTGTGTTTCCCAAAATGTAGTCAATACACTAAAGGGTAGTTTGTATTTCAACATAAATTACATGTTTAAAGGTAAAATTCTCTTTTACAGACTCTAATTGACAATTATTTATATGTCAGTCTTAAAGAGACACCGGAACCAAAATAGATTGATTTAAGTGCAGTCACTGCAATGGAAAAGTCTGATAATATATCTTGCTGTTTAAATTGAGATTAAAATATCATATGCACTCAACTCTGCCAGACATTTTTTATTAATCCTTTATCTGGAGTGTTCTAAAATGTTAAAATATTAAGTGATATAAATATAAAATTCTTGATCAAGACTTTGGATTTTCCCCGATCTCTCATAAGATGGCAACTTAAATTAACATGACATTGAACTCCCTTTGAATTCATGTTTGTTAACAGCAAGAAGTTCTTAATTAAAAAGATAAATTTATGAAGTTGTGTCAGAGTATTGATCCACTAAATAAATAAAGTTCTATATAAATCAATCTCAATACAAAATATGCCAGACAGTTGCATGTATCATGTAATTCCAATTACCTAATTTTGTTCTACATGATAAAAACAAGTTAAAATTTCAATGGAATACAAAATGGTTTCCATCTCTGAGATAACATTAATCAATATCAAATTCAGCCTTTTCTTCAAATTGTATTTCCGATTGCTTTTTTGTTCCATTATTTTCAATATTTTGCAAGTTGTTCTATTTTCAATATTCTAAAGACAATGGGGTCGACAAACTAGAGGCACTACAAGTCTAATAGTAGATGTATATGGCAATTTATCTTACCTCCTATACATAACTTATATTGTAGAATATGATTGGTTAAATGACCATGTGAAGACCGTATATATTTCATATGGGATAAGTTCACATGGTTTATTTCAATATGAAGTCAGCAGTGGTGTAACATTCCTTTGAAAAAAACAACATTGAGGAAAAATATATAAGGTTTCAACAGACAAAGAAATTGATTATGAACAATTGAAATAAATTCATAAAACACATTAAGAGCTAAGGAGTTGTTATTATTGGCATTTGCCTTTGCATGGACCAATGGAAGCGGTTTCTTAATTTTAAGACTTGATCCCTTTGATAGACCACTAGTCTAAATGCCACATTATAAGATACATGTAGTCTGTTATATAAATAAGTTACACCCAGAATGCTATGGAAAGCCAACGGGGTCATAATTCTTAATTCGTAACTTGTAGTTGTGTAATTTCATAATTCGTAATGCGTAAATTGTCAGTTTGTAACTTGTATATCTGTAATTTCAAAATTGCTAATTCGTAAATTGTCGATGTGCAACTTGTAACTGTGTGATTTCAAAATTCTTAACGGTAAATCGTAAATTTGTATATTGATGTTTTGTAACTTGTAACTTGTAGATTCATAAAATGTCAAAGTGTTAAATGGTGTCGTTGTATTATGCTAACGACTATTATGACGACAGATGGCGCTCGGTTTCTTCTTCTGTAAGTAGGAGCTCCTCCATATGGAATATATACCTAACTAATTTAAATCAATTATATACAGCACATACATATAATAGAAAACAAATAGACATAAAATACATTGTTTGTTTTATATGGCATTTCTAATTTCTACCAGGGACTCAGTTTATATAGAGGTGACCTCGAATAAACATATATTATATTTACTCTACTCGTCACCAAACCTTGGACCGTATTAAGGTATATATATACAGATGTGTCGCTGGAATGGGCTCCTTGTCAACTTTGCAAATGTATTACTGTCCCTTGGCAGGATATTTCTTCTTAATATTTGACCGGGTCAAAATTAAACGAAATACATGAAATATAAGACGGAGCTGGAAAATTCATACTTATATCAGTGTTTTCGGGTGCAAATATTTGACTGAATGTATGATGGGAGAAATAGGTGGACACCTATTATTTCTAATATTATAAGCTAAAATATTAGAATTTCAGAAAAGAAATGTAATTATCTAAAGATTTATTTATTGTACGAACAATCTTTATTTTTAAAAAAAATGCCTCTTGAGTAATGAAGATAACAAATGTTTTATATAATATTTGTACCTTGCATGACAAATTGAAAAATTATTTTAAATGAGTCACTTAGTTAATGTATACTTTATACCAAAACTGTATATGCAATATTTTGTAATAAAATCTTAAGGAACCAGAAAACTAAAATCTGGCTTACGGAAGAGGTCTATGACGATAAATGAAAAATAACATTCACCTGGAATTTACCTGTAAAAAAAATGAAAAACAAAATCGGCGCAAATGCAAAACGCCGCGCTCAAAGCCAAACATTTGAAATTCGAGGATTTATAAGTACCGAAACCGTTAAAGAGCTATAAGACAAAAATACCTAAGATAAATAGCCAAATTCATCTTAAGTCAACTTTGCCCGAGGGAGTTGAAACCTTAGTTTCTTAATAATTTCAAAATTTATAAACGGACAATTTCAGAAAAGTTTGTTAAATCATGTCAGTACCGAAGTACTGACTACTGAGCTGATGATACCCTCGGGAACTGATAGTCCAGCAGCAGAGGTATCGACCCAGTGATATAAAAAATTGAAAACAACACGTTTAATAATTTCATGCAACAGAAGGCCAACTCAACACCAGGATTCCTGATAAGAAATTCGAGATATTGTCCATCGTATTGCAAGGAAACCTGTCAGGTCAATAATGGGTTATGGTCAATTGTTTGGAACTTACACATCTATGAACATCAACAGGCTTGAAAGAATACACCGACAACCTGGAAAATTTATAACAGTAGACTACAAATCCGGAGAAGATGGTTGCGTCTCAAATACGCTCACAAAACTAAAACTACAAGACACTCAAGCCAAAAGCTAATATTTCTGTACAAGGTGGTTGAGGGAGTATTTTTTTTATATAGAACCAGACAATAAAAAAAAGTTCGTTCAAAAAGAACAATTGCTGCCAAGGGATTTAACAATTATCCGTCATGAAATGTTGTGATGAACAGGTCAAGAACTACACAAAGTGTTTTAAGATCTCAATGAGCAAAATACTACAATAGTCTACCTCATTTTTCTTCAAAACAGTACTAATAATCGAGTGGAACCACACAATAATATATATTTATATCTGTCAGCCCTAGCCCATCTTGTCAGAATAAAATGGTCCGATAGTAGCATTTAGGATTAACAGAAATTGTTGATTACTAGTACCTGGGTTTTCAAGTAATGATGTAGCCTGTTATAGACGACTATATGTGGTATTAGATATTCTCATTGTTATAGACCGTAAGTTGCTTATATTTGCTTAATTGCATCAACTTTATTTAAACTTTGGTGGATAGTTGTCTCATTGGCAATCATACGGTTTATTAACACATCTCCTTATTGTATTTACTTGAATAATTCTGTCGTTTTATTCCGCTGATAAACGACTATTTCTTTACCCTCGCATTTATGAGAGATCTATTATGTGGAGGGACTGAACTATTCGGGATGTATTTTTATATAGTTTACGTTTTTAACGAAACGCCACCTGTCGTCTTCAGCAAACAAAATAAAACTGGAGTCCTGTGAACAAGCATTCTTTATTTTGCGGCATTTGCTGAACATAATTAATTTAAATTACTAGGTATATCTGCTTATGAAGGTGCTCCTACTTACAGATGGCTTATATACACGAAGAAGAAACCGGGCCATCTGTCGTCATAATGATTGTTAGCATAATCCAACGACAACATTTAACACTTTTCACACATCGACATTTCACTAATCAACAAGTTACAAGTTACAACACATCTATATACAAATTGACAATTTACCGATAAAGAATTTTGAAATCACACAGTTATACAAGTTACACATTGACAATTTACGAATTAGCAATTTTGAAATTACAAATATACAAGTTACAAACTGACAATTTACGCATTACGAATTATGAAATTACACAACTACAAGTTACGAATTAACAAGTTACGAATTAAGAATTATGACCCTGTTAGCTTTCCATAGAATGCTAGTGACCTAATATGATACAATGTATATGGAATTTACTGACCCCATTTATAACATTTAAGGTCACTAGCACACATTATATAGCTACATGATTCCTGAATGTGAATTTCATGAACTTTCTTATTTGTACTTACTTATTAAACATGTGGTTGTCTACTTTCACTTTACTAAAGGCTTTAAAATCATCAGGCATGAGCATAACTGGTACCTTGACATGTTCCAACCCTGTAATCTGTAAACAAACAATAAATATTTGTGACAAATCCTTAATCTACCAGAAGTGTTTTTTTTATTATTCATTATGAAGTTTTATCATGATGAATAAATAGCGGATAAAAACACCTTGACCAGCCCGCAGTTTATAAAAGAAAAGAAAATAACAACAACAAAATGAAGAAGAAGGGAAAAGGGAATTGGGTAAGGAGAACTGTGGCTTACAAATTTCACAAGACCTTTAAAAAATCTGAGAATAAATTAAATTGCTGAACAATTCATAGGAAAAACACCAAGAACTTACTGATTGAAGTCTTGCTCATTTGTTTGCAAAATAAAAGATGAAGGGACGCTTAGTTGGCCCATTAATGTCCTGCAAAACACCAAGCTTATCAGATGAAAGAAAACAGTAAAATTAAAACAGGTGTTTGTGGAAATGGACAAAATATTAATTGCCTTCTTTTTTTTTTCGGGGGGGGGGGGGTAATATAACAAAACATCAGGATACTGTTCAACGGTTACAGTGTACTTGTCATGGTATTTACAATAATTTAGTCTTATTTGTAAATATATTTTACAAAATATCGTTCTGGATACTACATTTTGATTTTAAACAAGCTTCTGTCCATAAATATTTCAAATAATTAACCATTAAGTGAATACTTGTGGATTCTGCAGCCGCCTTCAGAATGTAGGATTTCTATGTCTCGCTTTTGCGACAAGGCTCGACAAAACCCCAAAAGACAGTTATTCACAAAAGTGATCAAAATTAACATTTTTTACAAAATTTAGCATCTTGATATAATCAGTTGACAGAGAACACATTGTCATGGCTTGTGTAAGGTGTGTTATAAAGCTACATGTATCAACCGTTGTTGACTGTACTGTGGTATTGGTACAAAATATGTAGCATGTTCTATTGAATGTGTGGAAAAAATGACCATTTATATGTTTCCTTGTGGTTCTTATGTGTCTTTATAAGTAAAAGAATGGTTTTGTCATGTTCGACTGTCTGGTTGGTGTTAAAATTTTTGATGGCACAATGTCTGGCAAGAACTTACAAAAGGCTATGGATAACTTTATAAAAATTGAAATATAATCAGCTAATGTACACTGTAGGTAGTTTTAAATTTGTTCATCATGTTTTAACACTACTTGTACTGGTGTTATGGTAGTTGTTACAAATGTATGATATCTACATGTAGTTGCTCATCTTGTTTGATTGCTTGCTCTATTGTACATTTGTACATTTTGACCCAATCTCCTTCATAGACGTACAAGTTTTCCATCTGTGAACTTCTTGTGGCAAGTGCCACCAGGGTATGGGATATCATTTATATACTAATTAGTAATAGAGCCTATAGTCCAAGATTACTCGAATGTCTGAATCAATGGGTCACTGTATACTGTCTACTAAATTTGAGAAAATAAAGGGTGGCAGGTAGGTGAAACTTACATAATGAACAAATTGATGCCTGATTTATATAATTCCAAGGCCATCAGTTGGCTCCAGAAGCAATGAAGCAGCGATTCTATTTTGGTCAGGCAAATATCCACTTTTAGATATGGGACGAGCTCTGGCGTCCAGCAGCCCCAGCTTGTCTGGCAAAACAGCCATTGGACGTCAGAGTAATCTCAGACTATAAAGCCTATAATGTCTTTCGTCAACTTAAAAAAAATATTGTGGTAGCAAGTAAAATCTGTAAAGCATTGGGTGACATGTTACAATGTGTGCAAAGGAGTTGGGTACCATTCAGAGATATTTACTAGATCTAACTTTCGAGAACACCCTAGTATTTACTATTATGATTAATCACCTTATTCATGTTGTTGGTTAAACTAACAACCAGTGATATTAAAATAATACATGATTTTCACCTTTTTTTATTTTCTGGTTTTGTTTTTCTTTTATTTGTCAGTCCGCAATAGGACGCAACTTCCTTCAATAAGACAATATGTAATTTACAGCCCTGATGAACAAGAAAACACAGAAGAATATAAACGGAAGTTAGAAATCATTTCGACCTTTATTGCAAAAACAGGACGTTTTGACTTACCCGACATTCGCAACCTCAATCTTAACAGCAAAACAAAATTAAAGTACATGTACATGGAGGAAGATACACAAACCAATGGGAGATAACTCCAAATTACCCTAAATAATTGTTCCCAGATGTGTGTAAAAATAAAATCTATGGGTGACCTCTGATTACGGCCTTCTATTAACTTGTTAAGTCTCAGAAGGTTCTGATTGCTTTTGATAGATATTATATGAACATTCATGATTCTGTACATTATAATTTTCGGGAATACGATGAAATATTTGAGGTACAAACAAGGGTTTGAAAGTTACATTCGTCTCAAAAAAATACAAGGGAACGTTATACAGCCATAAAATATACTTTTTTATTAAGTTTAATATATTAATTAAATAATTAGGTCCAATAAAAAAATCTAGATAGCTGTGTTCATATCTAAATTAATTTTTATAAATAACGCTCCTTTTTGTATATACAGAGTTATTTCCCTTGCATGGTCAACTTTTGGTTTAGTTTTGATTGGAAATCAGCGGTGATAGTTTTTTTTTTTTTTGCATTATACAGCCAGTTAATTGCAATTTAAAGATGGTTCAAGCACTTGCCTTTGCACACAAGATAGTAAGGATACTGAATAATGTGGTTTAACAACAATCAATATATGTATTTTCAACATTTTCAACTAAAAACATACATAGGAATCCATGCAGTAGTGGCAGTTCACTTCCAATGCTATTCACATTCAATGCATTTTGAACTTCAGTCCTGAATGAGATTGGTTTACAGATTTCACTGTATAAATATTGTAACTGATATACAGATATGAATTTACTTTACTTTTATACATACAATTTACAAGTATTTACAGTGATCTGACATAATTATTTTGTTTGAAATTTCTCGAATAAAAATAATGTTATATTATTTTCATTGTTTTTCAGTGCAACAGGTATTTTAGTCTTGTAGAATAATTGTTAGAAGGTTGTTGTTTATTTTTATTTATAAGCATTCACTATACATGCTATATAAGAATAAGAATATTTCATTAAATAGAATGTTAATGAAAAGGGAACATTCTAAAACTATCATGACTATACAGACAGATGATATATTTCAAAACCTTTATTGTCTCTCATGATGGTACAACTGATTTTTATAGTTCGTTTTTATCATATGTTGTACTGTCACAGGTCAGGGGGAGGATTGGGCGCCCACTAACATGTTTAACCCCGCTGCATTCTGTATGCATGTGCCTGTCCAAAGTCAGGAGCCTGTAATTCAGTGGTTGTCGTTTGTTGATGTGTTAAATATTTGTTTTCTGTTCATTTTTTGTACATTCATGTAAATTAGGCCGTTAGTTTTCTTGTTTGAATTGTTTTACATTTGTCATTTCGGGGCCTTTTATAGATGACTATGCCGTATGGGCTTTATAAAAAAGAAGATGTGGTATGATTGCCAATGAGTCAACTATCCACAAAAGACCAAAATGACACAGACATTAACAACTATAGGTCGCCGTACAGCCTTCAACAATGAGCAACGCCCATACGGCATAGTCAGCTATAAAAGGCCCCGAAAAGACAATGTAAAACAATTCAAACGAGAAAACTAACGGCCTTATTTATGTAAAAAAATGAATGAAAAACAAATATGTAACACATAAACAAACTGTACGGTGACCTATAGTTGTTAATTTCTGTGTCATTTGGTCTCTTTTGGAGAGTTGTCTCATTGCCAATCATACCACATCTTCTTTTTTATACACACACAAACATGTACATTTGTATATAAAGAGTAATATTCATATTTATATTTTGTTTCTTTACATTCAAATGTTTATAAAGTTTTACTTTACATTTTCAATATACCAACAGATGCTCTGAAAAAAGGAATATATAAAGGTATTGTCATGTTCTGTGACTTTGGACGATAGAATTTCATGAGAGTGGTTGACATTTTCATGCTTTATGCTTCTATTTTGACCAAAAAACTTAATATGGAGGATTGAAATTGGCTAACAAGATGTAAAAGAAGCAATATAAACAAAACTATAACCCAAATGATTAAAAAAATATATTTTATTATTTTTTAAAGAGAGGAATCAGTTTGTCCAGAATAGTAGAAAAAATACCAATTCGAAAATTTGTTATTTCTTCGTTGTTATTATGTGTATTGATAAAAGTGACTGTTTTGAAAATGTCTTCACAATGGCTTTAAAATGAGGTAAAGTTTTCTTAGATCAGTTAATTTAAAAAAAATCACTTTCCATACCTACATAGCAGTCAGCATCCTACTTCGTCAGAATTATCTCCCCATTACGCCAGTTCATTTTTTACAATCGTAGAAATGCAAGCCATTGTAGGGATGACGCGCTACCAATTTTGCTCATGAAAACCGATAAATTTATCCACATTGCACCATTACGATCCTTATATATCAGTTGTATTTTAAAAGAAAAATGTATCAACTAGCTAATGAGCATCAGTTAATGATCTTGTCTGCATTGATTCAACTTAAAACTATTGTCTGATCGGTTGTCAGGTGGAATTTTCGAAAATTCATAAACATTTAAAAAAATTCTAATTAAAAATCTCGTGGAAGGGCAGACTAGATTTTTTTAGTGTATAAAGACTATAAACCCTAGTTTTCACACACAAAATATTATATTTTTTTCAAAGATATGCATTTTCATCATCCAACTTGAAAGACTGTCGTCAAGTACTTTCATTAAAAAATAGCTACATGTATTTGAACACACCTTCTCTGTTTTTGTGACTCATTAGATAGGTATTTCACTTGACCCATATATTTCATCTTTTAGTACTGTTATTTTTTTGTGTTATAAAGTCAATCTGTAGCTTTGATATATAAAAATAATAGAATCTGAAGTGAGACGATGTATGAAATAATCTTACTTTGTACGATATCAAGACAAAATATTCAACTCAAACACGCCCTAACATAAAAAGGTGCACTCGATTTTTTCTTTTCGATATAATTGTTACCCATTTTTAGGAATTTTTTCTTGAGTAACATAATGGAAGGGCAGACACGAAAATTTTTGAACTAATAGATTGATATGTTATAGGTCCGTGGTAATTTTTTCAAAAAAATCGGAGGTTATGCATTTTCTTCATCCAACTTGAAAGATACCCATGTCGTCGACTTGAAATCTAATTGTTCTGCTTAACTATGTACTAGATAAATTGAAAACTTATCCAAATGGTGTTTTTAAAATAAAACACCTCGTAATTGAGAAGAAAATTGTAATTTTCTTTGTTTCTATTAACTTTTAAATTTTTGTCACTATAGTAAACAGTACACATTTATCGCCTTCTCTAACAAAGAGCTTCGATTCTTTTGTTCTATTTCAACCGGGTTTCCGACTGCATAGGGCGTAAATTATATGCATCAACGAGAACAGTTGTGCCATAAGATTGAGGATTGATGTCAATTTGATGACTATTTATTTGGAAATTCAGGGCAAATCACTTTTTTCTGGACAAGTCAAATTTACACAGTTTAACATGCCCAGGGATAAGTGCTCACAACAAATATTTCCACTCCCCTGCTACAGTCATAGTGGTTGTAGGATGTTCATCCCAAAAGGGCTCAGCAGGATGTACATGAAGTAGGTTTGATAACGTGTGAGAAAATAATGTGTATGGCTTAGATCAGATTTTTCATTCTTAATATTTTCAGAAGAAGCTAAAATATCAGAAACTAACCGTATAATTTATTCCCCACATAAAAACGCTCAGCTGTGGATCATTCGCACGGAAAAGTTTCAACTTAGGTGTAACCGCTTTGAATTTAGGCTTCATTTTGGCATTTGCCATAGTGCCTTGCTTTCTAATTGCACTCTATTGTACAAAGAACACTTTTTATATATCCTGTCAAGGTGACATCAAATTCATATTACGATCTGACATTAATTCATCTTCTTTTCCAAGCTGAATCATTTCATTCAACATCCAAAATGGCGATAAAAACAAAGTACGATATCCCAATGTGCAATTTTCCTTCACAGGGGAGGCAACTCTGACAACAAAAGATTTCAGTGCAGTTCGACTATTCATACATCCTAACATTTAGAACCTGAGACATGTGTTATAGTAGTCTCAGTTAAAACTAAGCCTTTTATTTAAAGAATGATCGAGAATAATTGAAGTATAAAAAGAAGTAGTCAAGTTGTAACATATTGTATCAAGAAAAAGTATCAGTATCTAGATAGTATTTGCAAATTATGTTTCCGTTCTTCTTGTAAAACAGGGTAGAAAAAAGTATACTGTAGAATTTTAATGAGATAATGTATGAGAGATATTATGTGTATTATAAATATTTTTCCTCTGTATATACTTTGTCTCCAACTAAAATATCATATTTAAAAATATAAATAAATAATAATTATTGTGATTTAGATTTATTTCTAATACACAAGATATCACCGTGGAACTGTTATTTTGAATATTGTTACTTGGACATAGATAATAAAAGCTATTACATCTATGATGAGACTAAGGATTTGTATAGTAAATAGTTATCAATAGTAAGACTATACAAATCCTTGCTACCGACTAATCATGATATCAAAATGTATTACAGCAAAATGCATTGAGTGTGTAGGTATAGGTACTATGTTAGGTTAGCTTGGATGACGACCGTGCATGGAGTCATTATTAAGTTAGGTAAACTTCCCTCCTTTTAAAGTAGACTAGTCCGACAGAGACATATGTAACCAATCTATCTGTCTGTAAGACTAGACTACTCATAAAGAACGAAGGTACGTAGTATATCTAACTTAGTGAATTCACGGCAGAGGCGGATTCAGGGGGGGGGGGGGGCAGGGGCCCGGGCCCCCCTTTTTTGGAAAAAAATTGGTTGCTTTTATAGGGAATCACTGAAGCGTGACTGGAGCGGGCCCCCTCTTAGGTCAGTCAGTGGGCCCCCACTTATGAAAATTTCTGGATCCGCCACTGCACGGTCCAGCTAACAAGCAAGCTAACCAAACATATTACCTTTACCTACACACATAATGCAATTTGCTGTAATTAGTCCCAGGTTATATATATCGCCGTTGATATAAATATATTTACAATAAACTGAGAATAAATGGCAAATGAGTTTTAACGCCAAAAAATGCATAGTTATAAGAATAACTCAGAAGAACAAAGAAGTGAGAGATACACCATAAAAACTCCACGGACATACACTAGACAATGTTGATGCAAGCAAATACTTAGGCGTAACAATCAGCAACAACCTATCTTGGGATAGACACATTGACAATATTGTAGGCAAAGGAAATAAAATATTAGGATTTATCTGAAGAAATCTAAAAGACTGCACAAAACCAGTGAAAGGAGCAGCATATACAGCCATGGTAAGACCTTCAGTAGATAATGCCTGCACAGTTTAGGATCCATTGAGCCAAAAAATATTAAATCATTGGAACGAGTTCAAAAAAGAGCAGCAAGATTTGTTCATAATAACTACTCAGACCGAACACCTGGCTGTGTAACACACATGGATAAACAATTACAGTGGGAAAGCCTGGAAGAACGTATAAAAACCAACAGACTATGTATGCTATTTAAAATCCAACATGGGCTTATTAATATAGATAGACAACAGTATCTAATACCCAATGACAGCCGGACCAGAGGTATAGGTCACTTTTACCAAGAAAGAACAAAAACTGAAACCTTTGAACAGTCATTCTTCCCAAAAAACATCAGTGATTGGAATCAACTTCCAGCTAAAACAACATCAGCTGACTCGATAGAGGGTTTCAGAGCTGTTCTGAAAGCAGGCTCTGGAAGGAAGTGAACAGCATAGAGTGTATATAATTTTAATTGTAAATTGGCGAATGTTTTAAATGTATATAACTTTGAGAGGACTTGCTGCCTTGCCCGGCAATGCGCTAAGTTTTCGTGGGACCATACACATTCAGTATGAATTCGGTTCCTTACTTGGAAGAAGAAGAAACTGAGTATATATCTCTGGTTATAAGTAGTATTTTGCTATTCACATCATTGATATAAAATTATCCTTATTTTATTAATAGCGGGTTTCAAATATACAATCAACTCAGAACATTGATTCATTAGACGACTGATAAATAATAACATAATATGATCAAGCATTCAAACTGAGCCAAAAATACATATATGAGATAAGACTGCCTGGAAGTCCTAGCTTGTACGTTTCGTATGAAGAGGTCAATACCGATTTCATTCATTGGTTCTGTGACATAATATAAAGGTTAGTATATAAAAAAGAAGATGTGGTATTATTGCCAATGAGACAACTATCCACAAAAGACCAAAATGACATAGACATTAACAACTATAGGTCACCGTACGGCCTTCAACAATGAGCAAAGCCCAGCTATAAAAGGCCCCGATAAGACAGTATACAAGTCCCAGATTGGTTTTTATATGAATAAAACAACAGTTGTATGTATGTTCAAATCGATCCCTATTTGCCCAATTTTGATACTGACGACTCAAACTTTGTGTCATTTAGTTGAAATGAAACAGTATTAAATTCCCGGCATATGTGGAATCAAGTAATCAAAACAAAAACTGTTGGGTTATAATATGACGCCGACCATTATATTCTTAATCGATTTTTTTCTGATATGAATTTGTGTGGTACTTTTTGACTGGTTTGTCCTTAACCCCCACCATCCCAACCCGATCATTTCTTATATCTGACACATAGTAACTTGTATGATTTCCCTTTAATAATTTTTGTTGAAACAAACATGTATAACATTAATTCAAATTTATCATCTTTTGATAACGTATTAGAAAAAGTGGCGCGGGGGGGGGGGGGGGGGGGGGATTTCATAAAATTTGAGTAAAATTACAGACTTGATGGATAGAACAACATCCAAATGGGAATTCTACCATAATGAAATAATAAATTGCTAGCAAAACAGCACAAAAGGGGAAAAATGTTGCTGTGTTTTTCATTCCAAATCGAGTAATTGCCGTACTACGAATACTTTCAATGAATTTCTTTCAAACACATGCAGAGGATCGTCACAGTATGAAACGGATTTTTGAAGAATCATAACACCTTGTAAAAATACAGCGTTGGATAGCTCATTTAATTGAATTTCAGGAAGAGACCATGTCATTGGGTCGAGGCAAATTTCATTTGAAATGGATCGTTTTCATTTGACTTGATTAAAGTTCAAATGAATTTGCATTTGTATAGTTTCTTCAATTATAAAATTACAAGCGTAAAAACAGAAAACAGTATTAGTTTCTTTAAGGACGCCAAAAGGAATATAATACCATGAAAATTCCACATCGTTGATATTTTTCCTGACCAATACAAAAGACAAATAATTAACAAGCGTACAATATCTCAAGGAGAAGAACTTCCATCACAGACGAAACCTTGTAAATTTAACGAACTCTAGCATTATCAATTTTACAAAACCATAGTAGTTCACCATGCCCCGATATCTAGATGTTGTTATCTTGCCAATTACCGAACAACACAAAAAGTCCTTGTCATTGGTTAAAAAAAAATCTAAAAAATATCGTTAAGATGCCCTAAAAATTAACTTTTATATCAAACTCAGTTACAGTCACTTAGCCAAAATCAAATCTGTCGCCAAGAAGTAAATTTTATTTAAAGCGCCTTTCTATTACGAAAACATTGAACCGCACTGTAATGGAAAAACGTCAATTAAATGTCTCGACTAATTGCGACAAGAACAATGCGTTTTCTTTACCGTCTGCTGTAAACACATTAGACTTACGCCGATACAGCATTAATGGTATTCTTAGCACAGAAACAGAAGGTAACCTTACAGATGGTCAGACCTTGAATGACTCGGATGGTAATACTGCTAGCTTTGTAGACCGATTCATCGGTAAGTAATTATTTACTTTTGACTCTTTAGTATTTGGCCTAGTTTATGATATCTGTTTTTGAAGAATTTGTCATATGACTGTTTAACAGTCTACTGCAAATTTCTTCGTCTGGCACAACCCAATAAATACATGTTGTAAAGAGTATAAGACATGCCAATTAATACTCTGAGGCCAAATTCAGTTAAAACAAGAAAGATGTTTCTAAAAATCCCTGTCTACAAGTGTAACTTTATCGCAAACTATCGTCTACTTTTGTTTTTGTTATTGTGTCTTTGGAGAAAAACGAGTTTCAAAACATGTGTAACCCAAAACACATTCTATAAGTGTCTTTTCAATTCAGGAGCCCGTAAGTCAGTCGTTTTGCTGATCATGTGAGTCTTTCGTTTGTATTTTGTACATAATTCAGGCTGCAAGATCATAGGTATATATTTCCTCAGATAATTTTTTTTATACCTTGCAAAAATGAAAATTTGACTATCAAAAAATATATAATAAAAATTATGGGTCACCTTGCTATTTTTCCAGCTACGATTCGTTCAAAATTGCCCAAATTTGCTTTGATTGTTCATAAAAAAAAAACACTTTTTTGTGCATAACAAAAAAATCTATGAGATAAAATTTTAAAACAAAACATGAGAAGATATTTACAGCCTTTAATAAAATTAAAAGAAAATATGGTGTCATCGAACTTGTTTTCTTGCTACAAGTAAAAAATTAAATTTCCCTGTCAGTCCAGTATAAATTTTTGTTACAAGAGTTAAAGCCCTTAAATGGCTGAGTTAAAATTGTTTGTCTTAAACCTACAAATATTTGGTATTTGCTTAAACATTTTGGATAAAGCAAAAAATCACTAAGTTTTCTTTAAATAAATAAACAGTCTAACCAATAAATTGCGAATCTGTCTCCAATTTTCAAGATTTGAACAAAGAACTAGACCGATTGTGTACTGCGATTGTACAATCCAAGATAACGATATACCATGAAATGGTCGGAAATTTGTCTCATTGGCAATCATACCACATCTTTTTATGTTTTTATCTATTCTGTGGGACTCTGGCAGGAAATTTTGTATAAATTAGAAAAACTAGCTTATATTCCATTATAGTTATATTCGGATCTCCGCGTGTTATTCACCGTTAATTAAAGTCATATGAAACCTCAAATAAAAAAAAACATGATGCATATGTTTTTTATTCAGTAAGGAATAACTGTAAATTTTTTTTTTCTGTCTATGAAGAACTAACAAAAATGGGGTGCACACTGAATAACCCGCGTATGTTAATTCGAATAGACAGAAAAAAATATTGCAGTTATTTCTTATAATTTAATTCTCAATTCTATTATAAACCGGAGTAAACCATGAAAAAACGTTGATGACGCCACGGTCACATGACTAAATTATGTATATGAGCTGATAAACAAAACAACGTCAGCCAATCAGAAGACGCGTTACATCCAAAATTAAATTATAACAAAATGGATAGTTTTCATTATTAAACTTATGTACATATACTTTTAACTTCTTAATTTGTCCACATTTAGACGAAGTTTACTTTATTAATTGCTTGCTTCCAGTCGGAAGCAATTCGCCGACATATTTTCCGTATGCAAGTGATTGTTGACTATTAGATGACAATCGGTAAACCACGGCTTCAAAACACGACAAAGAATGAGCTGCCATATTTTCACATCATAACAGACCAAGAGAAAAAAAATTGACGATTATGCGATATGTTTGCGGTAACTAGAGGCTCTCAAGAGCCTGTGTTGCTCACCTGTATTTACTGTGCTTTTGAAATCATGTAAAATAAGGTTAAAATCATAATTAATAGTAGTAGATATAAGATAGTATAATGATATCTAACTTGATAATAAAAAAAACTGCAAAATTTCCAAAAAATCACCAACTTAGGGGCAGCAACCCATCAACGGGTTTTCGGATTCGTTTAAAAATTTCAAGGCGGATAGATCTTAACCTGATAAAGATTTAAACCCTGTCAGATTTGCTCTAAATGCTTTAATTTCAGAGATAAAAGCCAAATACTGCATCTTACCCCGGTTCTATTTTTAGCCATGTCAGCCATGTTGTTTGGCAGGCGGGGTTTTCGGACACATTTTAAAAACTATATAACCTAATGATGATTATGGTGAAGTTTGGTTAAATTTGTCTCAGTAGTTTCAGAGAAGAAGATTACAAAAATTTACGAAAAATTGTTAAAAATTTACTATAAAGGGCAATAACTCATTAAGGGATCGACTGAAAATTTTGGTCATGTTGCCCTTTTTTGTAGATCTTACTTTGCTAAACATTATTGTTGTTTACAGTTAATCTTTATCTATAATAATATTCAAGATAATAGTCAAAAACTGCAAAATTTCATAAAATTCACCAATTCAGGGGCAACAATCCAACAACGGGTTTTCAGATTTGTCTGAAAATTTCAAGGCGGATAGATCGTTACCTGCTGAATATTTTTACCCCCATGTTAGTTTTGCTCTAAATGCTTAAGTGTCAGAGATATAAGCCACAAACTGCATTTTACCCCTATGTTCTTTTTTTAAGCCATGTCGGTCATTTTGGTTGGCTTGCGGGGTTTTCGGACACATTTTAAAACGAGATACACTAATCATTATTGTGGCCAAGTTTGGTTAAATTTGGCCCAGTAGTTCATAGGAAAAGATTTTTGTAAAAGTTAACAGACGACGACGACGACGGACGACGGATGCCTAGTGATGAGAAAAGCTCACTTGACCTTTAAGGACAGGTGAGCTAAAAATGATAAAATCTTGCACAGAAGACTAAGTTTAGGATATATGCATGCATTGGTTCAAGAATAGGATAAACATTATTTTTCACCTGTCACTCGTTCCATATGACTTAAATTTCACCAGGGATTTGTTTAGTACAGTATAAAAATCTTTTTAATAACTGAATAATTCTTATTCTTTCTAATGAATTAAATAATTTCTGTCGGGTACAAATAAACAGATTCTCTCGACTTCATCATTCCCTAAGGAACCAATTCTCTGTTGAAACTAATATAAAAAAGGATTTATAAAAATATTTGCTATTTTCTCCCTTGCTGGTCATTGTTGGATTTGTAAAACAGTCTTTTTTAAACAATTTAAACTAAAATTTTCTTATTTCGACAGATCCATCAAAATAATTAGATAATTATTCAAAGTAAAAACATTTAGAAAATTCAAGTAATTCAGTCACCTATTTTGTCTGAAAAGTAATGATAGAAAAATATATATTTGTATATATTTTGTTCGTCATCTCAAATATTGATTTACTAGACGGCAGATATTAAACTAACATAGAATATAAAATGCTATACTAATAGTTTATTGTTATATTTTACAAGTGTGGACACAGATCAATGTGGATTGTATGTTTGGATGTTTGATAGTGTTTTCTGACATAAAGAGGTCTCTGGTTTTCTCACATATGGTTCTATGTTGAACTGTGGTGCACAGTGACTACAAATTTTTACCTGTACCAAACACTAAAATAGCAGTGTCTTTATTACATTTAATAACCAGTAAATATCTATGAGCATTTATACCTCTTATATAAACTGTGATATTTTTACTTTGAACTAGTTTTGTTATACTATATAACAATAATGTTTCAGTTAAGGTTGAGGGTTGAACTCGAACTAAGAAAAGTTTCTGTGATTTCCACGGTCTTCGTTTTTAGTTCGGAGAAAAGCATCATTATCACTCATTGTAAATAACAAATGTATTTAGCCAATTCACGAAATTGTATTTTGAAGGCAAATAAAATTTCTAATTAATTTTAGTCTAGCGATCTTTATATGCCATTATTTCACACAAGACCCGTACAAAAAAATAATCTTCATCTGAAATTTTACCAAAGTGTACGTTTGGAACGTCTTTTCTTCAAATGAGTGGTTCAAAATTTTAATAAAGAATTTTTATTGTTTATGTGTTTATGCTTGTTTGATGAGCATCAAACATTTTATTTGGTTATTGGTAGTGTAATTTGCATATTTGAATTTCATGATTGAATAAAAAAGAATTGATATGATATAAAACACGTTAAATAGTATAACAAAAAATACTGAACTCCAAGGTAAATTTGAAAAGGGGAGTCTATAAAACCTGGAAAACTTAAGCGTTTGACTATACCAACAAATGAAACCAACGGAAAACAAGTGTCATATTCTGACATGGTACATGGGTTTACACCTGGTTTTATAACTAGTTAAACCTCCCACTTGAATGACAGTTGTTTGTAGTTGCGTTATTTTGAAGAAGAAAAATGAGCAACCCAAACTGACATAATTGGTAAAGTTGACAATAATTGGGATCAAGCAGTTAAAGCGGCAATAAAAGCTGTGTAAATCGTGATAATATCAAATATTAATAATTCACAGACTATAAGGCCCACAAAAAAAATCTTAAAAAAACTGTTTTCACTTGTCCGACGATCCCTTTGTACAAGAAAAAACGTTAACTGAATTATAGAAACGTATAAAGACATTTTATTTAGATAGAGAGATAAATGAAAATTAACAAATATATTAAAATCGTCCTGGCTATGAAAATAGAAAATTCACCTTGCATGGATAATATTTTAATTCTTTATGTCTGTTTAGATTACAACAACACCTCAACTGATATACAAAAGACAACAGAATGTTCGGCATACAGTTCGTCTAAACAACTAACACCGACCTACCATACTCTTAATCAGGAAGATAATACCGCAACTCGTCAAATTGATGGTAAGTTTTGTCTAAACCATACGATGCCTCATGTCTCTATTATACACCATCAAGACATCTAATATGAGATGGTTAAAATATGAATGAAAAATTATGCAAAAACAAGGTCTCTCCTTATAACTCAACATTAACTCGATGACTGTGGGTAATTCATTGTTAAAAAGCATCAAAAAGTTCAATATGAAAATTAGTTAAACCCGACAACATCTGCAAAGAAAGATGAAAACAACAGTATTGATTGTTCTTGATTTTTTCTCTTTATATATAAAAAAAATCTCAAAATAAACGCAATAATGCAATTCATGCAATACATGCAATAACAAAATTGTAGCAGTGACGTTACGCACGTTATTGCGTCAGACCAGTCCACACTAATAAACAGCTTTTCTTTAAAACCATAACATAAGTTATATAAAATTTATATCCATAGACTAGACAGGTAGATACTATTCCCCCCACCCCCAAAAAATACTACAAATTGTTCTATCATATTTTACTATAGTCTAAAATAAGGACAACATATAGACAAAACGTCAAAAATATGCGTGTCAGACGTAACAGACTATACGAATAATAACTTTAGGAGGGGTGTTTGTGTTCTTCAAAACAGTGTTATATCCGCGAAAATTCGAATGAATAATATGCTTTATATATAAAGTATTTCAATATTACTGAATATGCGTTCCTGTAACGACCAACGCTATTTTTTTTGGCAAAAACAAATAGTGTTCATTATGGTCAGATTTTGGAAAATGTTAAGTTATCAAAATTTATACGTTTTAAAATATAAGATTATATGAAATTTCGTTTGTGTAATGATTATGCTCATACAAGTATATAGGTAGACCATATCAGAATCTAATTTTTGCAGCACTCACACAACCTATAAAATTGCAACGGCTTCTGGCAAAAAATGTCTTGCAAGATGTCCAATGACGGATTTCGGCGCTTTTTACAAATAAACTGTCATTTGCGGCGACGTTATTTATTGCAAATTTAGATTTGTTGCATGCTAAATAGTGCTTTTCCGTAATTGTACTTTAACTCTACAAAACAGCTACACAGTTTTTGATAATTTTCGTAGTCAAAACGACTTCGTTTTCAAAGAAATGAAATGTCTTGCAAGTTTGTCCACTGAACGGTTTTTGTACGTTTTCAACGTTGTCGAGACGCTATATTCACGGTGGATCATCTATATATAATTCCTGATAGAATTTTCTTGATAGTCAAATACTAACAACAAGACCACAAAGTATAGAAAAAATCCGATGACCGGGGTTTGTTCGTTAAGATGTGGTTCTTAAGTTGTGAAAAAATTGTGTATTACGAGAGGATAAAAAAATCATCTTTTTCAAATTTTCAATTTTTTTTATTTCTCTGCAATAAGATTCATATATATAAAACTTGAAAGTGAAAATAAAATTGGTCCTGAAGCGTGGTTATATACCTCTCTGGACCACATCATACAAAGCTTGTAAACTTATGAGATGAATATAATTAACTTTTTTAACAATCGTTTCATTTTTTAATCTTATTGTTCCGTTATTAAAGAAAGTAAAGAGAATTTTATAAGTAAGAGTTAGACCCATTTAACTTATAATTCCCGACAAACTTTTTTAATTAAAGCAAAATATATATATTCTTCCTTTTCGGATCTAAATGGGGAAGTATCGCATATTATTAAGTTTTATGTCAATTGGTCTCTGGTAGAGAGTTGTCTCATTGGTACTCATCATACTGTATATATCTTCTCATTTCATACAGACTTATGTACTACCCAAATACGATATATTTTGTTGTTTGTGTCTTACGTTACTTTCAGTGGGAAATATTTCATGCGTATTTAGTACAACCAAACATTAAGAAGTATCCATATTGATGTGCAAAACAAAAATTGCAAGCGAAAGAAAAAAAATATCCCCAATAATCATTAATCGCCGTAAAACGTAAAAATTTGACGAACAACTACCATTTGAGACTCAATATCGTGCGTAACGTCACAGCATTCTGGGTTTGGATAATATTCATTATGTGCTTGGTTTTTTTTTACACGAGGACACATATTCTCTCACGATTAATAAATAGTGCGCCCCATGACTATTTACTCGACAAAGAAGTAATAAGGATTCTTTAATATTTAACGCATTTAAGGATTCATTTATCTTGGTTTGGGAGTATTATTGAAATCATATTAAATCTGCCATAAGAGGTTTATACCGATAAGGCATATGGAAATTCCACAAAACTTCAGATAAGATCGTTTTGAATTTGCTGTTTTCTAATGTCAATTGTATAGCTTCAAATCGCAGAGAGTTTTTTCTTTTTTTTTGAAAATGTAAATATCTCGTATATTTAATTACTGACATTGAGAGGGTTAAAACTGTTTATACGGTATGATGAGTGCCAATGAGACAACTCTCTACTAGAGACCAATTGACATAAAACTTAATAATATAGGGTTATTGCATGAATATTGGGGAATATTGTCCCGAGTAGAATTTTATATTGCACGAGCTTGCGAGTGCAATATATGTTCTACGAGGGACAATATTCCCCAATATTCATGCAATAACCCTTTTATTGTATAGCAATATAATATTTGGAAGTAAAAACTGGTTTATACTAAGATTTTGACGTTGATGACGGCATGAATTTGAAGATTTATTGCACTAGTGCAATATTGGAATTCATTGCACTCTAACTTTTGGTTACTTTCTGTGGGAAATATTATATTACTATACAATAATATGCATTGCAATACTTCCCCATTTAGATCCGAAAAGGAAGAATATATATATTTTGCTTTAATCAAAAAAGCAATCCACTATAAATGAATATGTTTAAACTCAAAAAAAAAAAGCAGCAGAAAAGACAGTGGTTTAAACTTTTTTTAGGTATCCGGTTTCAATTAAAGTCGAGCAAACCGCTCGTATAAATTATGCTGTACGATTGAGCTGCACGAAATGAAAAAAGTACGACGTTATTTATACATTGCATGAAAAATAACGTCAAACTAACGTTACCAAAACCATAGCCAAAACTAACACCAACACCGTACGCGACGTCTGACACATTTATTACACCAGATGCTCGTTTGACAATTGATGGTCAGTGATGTTCGAGGTCAAAATATCTGAAAATCCAAAACATAAAACAAATGTTAAATAATTCAAACAAAAAATTCTCTAAAACTGATATTATCAAGATGCTTGATTTCTTGATTGACAACATATTTGTTACGTTCGGAGGACGTGTTTTTCAACAGACTGTCGGCATTCCAATGGGAACAAACTGTGCCCCTCTACTCGCCGACTTGTTTCTTTATTATTATGAGGCTGACTTCATGCAGGAGCTTCTTAGGAAGAAAGATAAGAAGTTAGCAATATCCTTTAACTCTACTTTCCGCTATATAGATGATGTTCTTTCACTAAACAATTCAAAATTTGGTGACTATGTGGAACGCATCTATCCAATCGAACTAGAGATAAAGAATACTACAGATACAGTTAAGTCGGCTTCATATCTTGACTTACATCTAGAAATTGACAATGAGGGTCGGTTGAAAACAAAACTATACGACAAAAGAGATGATTTCAGCTTTCCAATTGTGAACTTTCCATTTCTAAGTAGCAACATTCCAGCAGCACCTGCATACGGGGTATATATCTCCCAATTGATACGATATTCCCGTGCTTGCATTTCCTATCATGATTTTCTTGATAGAGGTTTGCTGCTCACAAGGAAGCTATTAAACCAAGAGTTCCAAATGGTGAAGTTGAAATCATCCCTTCGTAAATTTTACGGACGCCATCACGAGTTGGTTGACCGTTATGGAATAACCGTTTCACAAATGATATCGGATATGTTCCTTACGTCGTAACTGCAATCCCCTTCCCTTTCATGAATATGACCTACCGAATTAGACTATTTACCGGATTTGTAATCACATAAGCAACACGACGGGTGCCACATGTGGAGCAGGATCTGCTTACCCTTCCGGAGCACCTGAGATCACCCCTAGTTTTTGGTGCGGTTCGTGTTGTTTATTCTTTAGTTTTCTATGTTGTGTCATGTGTACTATTGTTTTTCTGTTTGTCTTTTTCATTTTTAGCCATGGCGTTGTCAGTTTGTTTTAGATTTATGAGTTTGACTGTCCCTTTGGTATCTTTCGTCCCTCTTTTAAATAAAAGATATATCCAAAAAGGACTAAACGTAATGCAAAGCTCGGACATGGAATCAAAGCACGAGGGACAAACATTCATTTATTTAATAAAATTTCAAAAACAAAAAGAAAACTTCAATCTGTATCTTCATGCCAGTACCAGTGAATGCATTGATTACTGGGCAGGTGATACCTCCAGAGATTAGAAACAGTTCATCAGCTGCAGAGGTATCGAACAAGTGCTAGTAATATTAAGAACGGTGTAATGGTGTATGATTGCACCGGTAAAAATGTTGAAAAAAAACCCGGACAGGTGTAGGACTGTTGGATGAATATATTGAAGCTTACAATTTTTGGACATAATTATTCCAATTAATTTCTTTCATTTGCTATGGAAATTTTTTACAGTGGGTCCTACTGGAAAAAGAAAACAGCGTCGTTATAGAACAACGTTTACAAGTTTCCAACTAGAAGAGCTGGAGAAAGCTTTCCACAAAACACATTATCCTGACGTGTTTTACAGAGAAGAGCTAGCCATGAAGATAGATCTTACAGAGGCCAGGGTTCAGGTGATTTAAAAATAAACTTGGTGTATCTCCTGTTCCATTGTATTTGTTTTAATAAAAATTCAAACATGTTCAAATAACATTGAGAATGGAAATGGGGAATGTGTCAAAGAGACAACAACCCGACCATAGAACAGACAACAGAAGAAGGTCACCAACAGGTCTTCAATGCAGCGAGAAATTCCCGCACCCAGAGTCGTCCTTCATCTGGCCCCAAAGCAAATATATACTAGTTCAGTGATAATGAACGCCATACTAAACTCCAAATTGTAAACAAGAAACTAAAATTAAAATAATACAAGACTAACAAAGGCCAGAGGCTCCTGACTTGGGACCGGCGCAAAAATGCGGCGGGGTTAAACATGTTTATGAGATCTCAACCCTCCCCCTATATACCTAGCCAATGTAGAAAAGTAAACGCATAACAATACTTGTTTAAAATTTAGGTAGTGACACCGTAGACAAAACAATGTAATGCGATTACTCCATCATACTCCAGTGTTAAGTTAAAGCGGTCCAAGAACATCCACAATTTTTTTCCCCGAACAGATACAAGCATACCATTTCCGCTATGTTTGAGTGTTGATAATCATGCAGATTGTCTTAGCATATAAAACGATCTAACGTTTACAGTCTTAGCGGTAGGAAGAAAAAGCCAAAAAACACATTCCGAATACGTTTTGTATAACTGTGAATTTTAAGATCTGATAAATTAAGTGACAGATGATCAAATCACATAAACCGCTTTAGAAGAAAACTTAAGGTAACAACAAAAAACTGCGGAAATCGTAAGATCCAAAAGCCAATTTAAGCTCGGTCATTGGTGTTGTGGATGCAGTTTTACTAGCATTGACACATCTAATTTCCATGGATATTAATCGGTTACCCGCTGTCTCAATTTTGAACTACACTTATTGAGTCAAGAAACTTTTGTCAACGATTTTAGTATTGTGTATTTTTATTGTGTAAATGTATGAATTTGTCGGTTATAAAAGCCAAAACGAGCTTATGTTATTGTTTTATGACATGCCGACTTTGAACAAAGCTTTTGATTGAATCATTTGATGTTTAGTATGTAGTTGTATTATCATTGGTAAAGCCTTTTTAACACCAAATAAGAGGAGTTGATTGCTAACGAACAGAAATTAGAATGTTGGTATTCTCGTTTGAATTGTTTCATATTTAGTCATTCTGGTGCCTTTTATAGCCTTCTATCCTGTATGGTATGGGATTTGTTCATTGTTCTACAGTGATTTATAGTTGGCTTGCTTACCTTACAATTTAAGATTTTTACATTTACCAAATGTTGTCAATATACTGGAACTGTCGTCCAAGTGGAAGGTTTAACTAGCTGTCAAACCAGGTATAACCCACAACGTCCTTCGACTTGAAAATACCTGTACCAATTCAATAATATGACAGTTGTTTTCCTTTTGTTCCGTTAATCTGAAGTTTGATTTTGACAGTTTTTATTGACTTTCCCCTTTTTGATTTTACCTTGCATGGAATATGGTGTTTTTGTTTTAAAAAAATCACGTATTTGGACTCTGTTTTGATATTTGTTTCATTGACAATCATAGAACATCTTCTTATCTTTATCTTTGAAAAGGAATTATACTTGCATGTCAATAGCATATATATACGTTCAGTTATACGAGACTGCTTACAATTTTTAGGTTTGGTTTCAAAACAGAAGAGCAAAATGGAGAAAACACCAGAAACTTCTCGAGAGAGACCAAGGATTAAACCAGTCAGGTATTTATATGGTTATATCTATATAATCTTTTGGAGATGCTTTAACTTGACATTAAGCAAGCAACACTCAATCTCTAAATAAAGAATTGTTTTCTCATGATGACACTGTCTTAATTTCTCTCTTATTCATCTTTGTCTGCTTTATCTACTTATATCTATGCTTTTATCTTCCAATCGTATATAAGTCCTATGAAAAACGGATAGGACCAATTTATCCTTTATATGTTTGACCCTCCATGTCAGATTCAGAAAGTTCAGAAAGAAAATCTACTGGAATTTCAATATCAATACTAAGATAAAATTGAGAATGGAAATGGGGAATGTGCCAAAGAGACAACAACCCGACCATAGAAAAAAACAACAGCAATAGGTCACCAACAGGTCTTCAATGTAGCGAGAAATTCTCACACCCGGAGGCGTCCTTCAACTGGCCCCTAAACAAATATATACTAGTTCAGTGATAATGAACGCCATACTAATTTCCAAATTGTACACAAGAAACTAAAATTAAAATAATACAAGACTAACAAAGGCCAGAG